>NC_051177.1:75228052-75420552 GCF_013339695.2 Rhipicephalus sanguineus | reverse complement strand
TATTAACGTGTACAATTTGTGTAGGGCCATGGGAGACCTGAATTCTCGAGATATTCTACAAACACATCCGAGAGAACGAAGGCCCCGCATAGCAGCACGCTTAACGTGAGAAGAAAGTTTAACGCGCTGTCAACAACAACACCAAGATCACTGATTTCATAAACCTTGCATAACGGCACAGAATTGACAGAGTATTGAAATGACACGCTAGATGTTTTGCGAGTGACAGACACGAATTTTGTCTTCGAGGTATTCAGAGAAAGGTTATTACCGTCGCACCATTCGGAAAAAGAGCGCAAGTCTGACTGCAGCAAGCGACAGTCGTTAACTGAATGAATTTCCTTAAAAATCTTGATGTCATCGGCATACAAGAGGAAAGAATAATTACGAATGACAAAAGAAACATCATTAACGTAAATTAAAAAATAGGAGTGGGCCTAATACCGACCCTTGAGGGACCCCACTAGTCACTTTATACAAAGAAGACGTTTGGCCATTTACGGCAACATAACAAGATCTATTGAGCAAATAGCTGTGCAAGAGATTCACAATCGACAAGTCAACGTCAAAGTTCTCAAGTTTAACCATAATCATTGTGTGGCTGACTACGTCAAAAGCCTTGCTCAGGTCACAGTAGATTACGTCAACCTGTCCTCTATGAGAAATAGGTGTGGAGATCTGCGTCATGAAACTAGCAAGATTTGTGGTAGTTGAGCGGCCAGCAAGAAAACCATGTTGATTTGGAATCAATGAGTTTTGAATAATAATAATAATAATAATAATAATAATAATAATAATAATAATAATAATAATAATAATAATAATAATAATAATAATAATAATAATAATAATAATAATCAATCAATCAATCATTATTTAACGTGCCCAGGAACAACCGTAAGGTCTTTGTGCAGGCGCACGCAAAAAAAAAACAATAAAAATAACTATACAATACAGACAGTATTCAGAAATAAAAGAGCAAATACACGTAGACAAAGAGAAATGAACGCAAAAGGGGAGGAGTAAAATAAGACAACACGAGAAATATTGAAGGGGAATGAAAAATTAGATTGCATATATACAACTATGCGGAAAGACGGAGAAGGGAAGACTTGTACATTGTGCCATACTATGTCAAAACAGTACAAAGCTCGGATAAAAACAATGATTGTGGACTATGAAAGATGTCAAGATCAAGAAAATTAACATTATAGAGACTTTGTATTCTGTGAACGGTAGAGTGTTGGAAGAAGCAGGCGGGTACATGAAACGGTCTGTTCTCTCTGGTTAACTTACGCGGAATTCGAAAATTAACACAATTGAGAAGTACAGGGCAGGGTATGATACCGTGGACTAGCTTGTAAAGAAACAAGAGATCAGAACGATTTCGTCGGCAGTGAAGTGATGGCAATGATAATAATTCAGCAGTATTTGAACGAGATTTTTTAGCAAAGCGATGGTTATATATGCTAAGGAATTTTTTCTGGACTCGTTCAGTGGTGTTACCGCTGGATTGAGCAATGCCATTCCATATCACGGACGCATACTCCAGTTGAGGAAGACATAGCGCGGTGTACAATTTTCGGAAGGGCATAGGAGAACGGAATTCTCTAGACAATCTGCAAACATAGCCTAGGGTGCGAAGACCCCGCAAAGCAACACGCTTAGCGTGAGCAGAAAAGTTTAACGTGCTATCAACAACAACACCAATATCACTGATCTCATAAACCTTGCATAAGGACACAGAATTGACAGAGTATTGAAATGACACGCTAGATGTTTTGCGAGTGATAGACATGAATTTTGTCTTCGAGGCATTCAGAGAAAGGTTATTAGCGTTGCACCATTCGGAAAAAGAGCGCAAATCTGACTGCAGCAAGCGACAGTCGTTAACTGAATGAATTTCCTTAAAAATCTTGATGTCATCGGCATACAAGAGGAAAGAAGAATTACGAATGGCAAAAGAAACATCATTAACGTAAATTAAAATAGGAGTGGGCCTAATACTGACCCTTGAGGGACCCCACTAGTCACTTTATACAAAGAAGATGATTGGCCATTTACCGCTACATAACAATATCTATTGAGCAGATAGCTCTGCAGGAGATTCACAACCGACAAGTCAACATCAAATTGCGCAAGTTTAACCATAATCAGTGTGTGGCTGACTACGTCAAAAGCCTTGCTCAGGTCACAGTAGAGTACGTCAACCTGTCCTCTCTGAGAAATAGGTGTGGAGATCTGCGTCATGAAACTAGCAAGATTTGTGGTAGTTGAGCGGCCAGCGAGAAAACCATGTGATTAGGAATCAATGAGCTTTTAACACTAAAAGACAATATTTTGTGAAGAGCCAGCTCGAAGATCTTTGATGTGGCACATAGTAGAGAAATCGGGCGATAATTAGAAACATCTGTTTTAGAGCCCGACTTAAATGCTGGGAAAACACGAGCAGTTTTCCACATGCTAGGAAATGTGGAAGTGTCCAGGCAGTTATTAAATATCGTAGTCAGTGCTGGGACAAATATACTACTATAAGCTTTTAGTATGGCGGAGGGGATGCCATCTGGGCCACATGATAAGGATGGTTTTAAGCACTTAATGCATTCGCAGATAAGATTTTCATCCAGCGACAAAGCACTGGGTAAGCGAACTGCCTTAGGCGGTCTGATATCAGTGCTAGAGTCTGAGGCCTTATAAACGGATGAGAAATGTGCGGCAAAACAGTCAGCGACGGCATGCACTTCTACCCCATTTGAGTCTAGTAGTCTGAAAGACTCTCCGCTTTTGCTGGACCGTTTACGTACATACTTCCAAAACTCAGCTGGCCTGTCAGAAGCGCTTTTTTCTAAGAATTCAATATACGAACTATGATCCCGTTTATATAGGCGTTTAGTAATAATAATAATAATAATAATAATAATAATAATAATAATAATAATAATAATAATAATAATAATAATAATAATAATAATAATAATAATAATAATAATAATAATAATAATAATTTTTTTTGCACAACGATATGAACCCTACGGTGGCGTGCGAGGCTAGACAGAAAGGAAATACCCTTGCGCTGGTGCGTCTGCTAGCCTGTCCCCGAAGGGCAAGAGAGGGCCAAAAAGGGAGGAGGCGGAAGGGCAAGAACAAGTAAACAGGAAAAACAACGCGGAAAGGGAGTAGGCATTAGGCGAGAAGCTTTCCCGAGTCATTGGACGTGGATATATGGCGACTGTATATAAAGCAAAGGTGTTTTGAGTCATCTCTGGAGAGTCAGGGAGGTGCTCGGATATGTATGGGGTTCATTCATACCAGGTTGGTCGCAGACGTTCTAGCGCACCGAAGTCGAGAAACGACCGGTCTCAAATAGCTCCGAGCGGAAAGGTTTTGCTCGAAAAGCGACTGTTTGGGTCAGTCGCTCGCAGCTTGAGTTTTCAGTCGCGCGACTGTAAAATAGTGCAGCGAGCCAGGACAATCGCTGTTCCACCAAACTGTATCGCTCGCGACCTGGATGTGCTGGAACATTTGCGACCGACTCGGCCACGCGACCTGTGAGTGTTGCCAATGTGAATGAGCCCTAAAGGCCTTATGGGCGCGTTAAGGATTTTATAACGATGCGATGAATATTTGGCCATGATGACATCTCGCGCAACTCGCAGGAAATGAACACAGTTATTATTTCAATAGAATAACACGGGTGACGGGGAAGCTTTTTTACTGCGTAAGCGGGGCATCCCAAGACGTATACTTATGTGGTACATTGTCATTGTTCACGCCGGAGGATCCGTGGTTCTTACGTAGATATTCGTGGTTATCTCACGAGCTTTTCGCGAAGATAGCCTTGTCATTGTACGGTCGTTGACTGCTTGCAAGCTAACTCCATCAACGAGCCGTGCACACAAGAAAGCCGGGGTGTCATCCATTTGCTAGGAACCGGCTTGTCGTTTGGTGTGCGTGTGCGCACAGTTTCGAGAAAGAACACCCCGCTCGGTATATAACTTGCAGCTTCATCGAGCCAAATAGCAAGTCAATGAATGCAAGGCACCACCGGGGAGGGAGACAAAATGTGAACAAAGCGAAGGGAATCAAACGCAGAAAACGAATCGCCTATTCGGCCACTCGCCCTCTGGCGGCATTCATCAGGAGGGGATACGCATGCCAACGACACCTGGTGGCGCGGCCTGAAATCTATTGCTGCTTCGTCGTCGCTTTTGGTGGGACCGGGCTTTTGTGCTTCGCTCCCTCGCGTTGCTGCGTGTGGAAGTCCGGGAGGGGCTTTTGTGCACGCGCCATTCCATTAGCAGTAGTAGGCCTCGCTGCTCGCCACTCGGCGCGGTGCGTGCGTGGGTTTCTATTCCGATGCTTGTATGTCTGTACATGTCTGGAGGTCCCAGCGTTTCGAGTGAACGTGGACGGGGCTGCGTGGCAGTCCTGCATCGATGAGCTAAATAGATCGATGTGTCGACCTAAGAGGCAAGCCAGAAAGACAGCGTTAGAACGTTGGTCTGTCAATCGCTGTGCCGACTGGTGTTAATAGTGCTGTTTCTCCCGTCATCTTACAACCATTCCGATAGGCTGTTACGTGCATTCGGGAGAACAAAACAAAACAAAAAATGCAACGAAAGGCGCTGTAGATGTGATAAGCTGTTAGCACCGATATTGGTGCTTTCGACGCTCGTGCGCTATTCACTCTCCCTGCTTGCTCTCTACCTCGTTAGTTACCCGTAGCTTGTATTATTGCTCTTTCTGAGTCAATATACTACGAGGAATGAAAGCTTCCAAAGGCATCACTTGCTGTCACCGCCATACGTGCGTATCGACTTGCGTTTATGTTAGTTCGTCCCCTGCGCGTAGAACGAGATATGGAAACGACATCGAATTATAATTGTTCCCAAATATAGACGCACCTTTGTATCACGTTCCAAGCGCTCTGACGTGCGTGAATTTTTCACATGGTAGGTTTGCCAAATATTTAAGGTCCATCCCGCCCTGTTACGTACCACCTCGAAATTGATTCGCGAACGCTTAATTACTTCCTAGTTCGTGTCGTTTGGAGCAGGGAGGCTGGTTTTATTTTAACGCGATAGCGTTAAAGAACCCGTGCTGCAGAAACTCCGGCGTCGGCGTCGCGATAGACGCAAATAACTATAAATTATGGATCCGAGCCGGAATCGAAACCAGGCCTCCTGCGTGGCATACAGATGCTATACCACGGAGCTGTGCCAGTGCTTAAAACTGTTTAGGAAATAAACCCTATACAGGTGTCATATAGTGCTAGGAGTCGCGTTGACATATGGTATATTGCGTGTCGGAAGTGTAGAATCGTACCAAGCATCGCACCATTTGAATTGCGCAACGAGTGGGTGGGTTAAAAGTCCACCCCGTATAATGCGCTCACGCCTAATTAATTATAAACTTCAACAACAGCATCAACAAAGTGCGCAGCTACGTAGGTGCTCGTATTGCCTTACGGACGCGTAGTGGGTACTTCCCTAATTCGCAAGATGATTAATTATGGCGTAGTGGGCACTTTGCAACTGTACTTGCAGTAGACATGCATTCTTGGGGAGCTTAAGGCGGCCAACTGTACGCTCGCCGGACGTTCCTTTCCTAGCGGCACAGTCAGTGAGAAGCGAAGCTTGGCTAACGAATGAGAAGACCATGTGAATGGTGCCCGATTTCGCTGTCGCGTTCTGCTCGAGAAGGCAAAGCTTAAGCGTCCCCAAGCTTCTTTTTCTTTCTCTCTCTAAAATTTGGCTATATGAAGCTTCTTACGAAGAGAATGAAAATAAGTGATGGAAAGGGCAAGAAAAAAAAAAACGCAACAGATTTGTTTGTGTACTCATCAGTCTTGAAGTTGAACATTGCTGTGCTCCAAAAACACCGACGCCTTTTCCTTTCTTGCTTTAATCCCACTTAAAAGTGCACTCGGGTGACTGATATTTAACGAAGCATCCAGCGTTCGTGCCGGTGCCTTGGTCACATGCTATAACTTCAAGACAGATACAAAAAGATAATCGTGATGAAAACGTGCAGACGCAAGTAAGGGTAAGGAAGAGAAAGAACGCTTGAACTAAACTGAAGAGTTGCTTCACATAGAACATAAGCAAGGTTATATAAACACCTGAGCTCATGTTCACAAGAACGTCATAGGTTAAAAATTTGCGTAAGGGAATATTTCAGCCAATCACGATACATATTAGCGACGCCGGCTGACCAATGTGAAAACGCAATTACGAAAGAAAGGTATTATGAATTTGGCCCCAGATGGTCACAATGCAAGTAGAATAATGTTGACTCCGGAAAGGCTAGGAGATAAAAAAAAAAGATATTTGGACGCAATTAGTGCAGAGCAAATGTGAATCAAATCATCCGCAACATTAGTGAGCCGACTCTGCACTAACATATTTCTCGTACGTACAATTAATGCTGCAGAATTTGTTCTGGCCCGTAGTAAAAACTAATATAGCTTCGTGTTTTCGTGACATAACCAGTACGTCATCTACAGCGTCGCTTTTATCTAATGTGTCTCCTGTAAAGCGTGCACCGTTACATAATGTGTATTTTTGAGGAGAAGCTCACTTCACGAAGCTAACCATAAAGTGGGTTTGAGTTGAGTGGTGTCTGGTACAACCAGTAGCGTAGCCAGAAATTTTTTTCGGAGGTGGGGGGGGGGGGGAGGCAGTGGCGTTGCCACGGGGGTCGTACACAGGGCCCGTGCCCTCCCCTCTCCCTCCCCCCCCCCCCCGCGATTTTTTTTTTTTTTTGCCATGGCACACAGAGCCCTAAATGACACTCGACCGCATCTGCCTGCCCAGACCCCACATAGATCAAGGAGTTGCCTCCCCCCCCCCCCGAAAAGAAGTTTTGCCTACGCCCCTGGCGGGAGGGGCTCTCTCATACTTTATGTATGTTCGTGCGTGCGTTTGTATATGTGCATCTATACGTACACATGCAAAATTGAAGAAATTCGGGGTGGGGAAGGGGGGGGGGGTTGTACCTCTAGTCCAATTTACTGTTTCAACATGCTCCGTTTGACGCATTGATCGGAAAGTGTTGGTATTTATGCATGCACTGGCTATTCCATTCGAAGCCCGATTCGAATGTGACGCCATTCGATTCGTTATTTGAAGGTTTCAAATATGTTCGCGTACCTTTTGAAACGCGTGTGTTTTTATAAAGTGTTTGCTTGCGCGGAACAGTAGAGCATCCTTCGTATTCGTTGCGTCTAAAATTCGCTCGACAGCGACTCCGTTTTCGCTTTGTTTACCAATGCCGTGCGAATGTGCGACTGGACAGTCCCTTCTCGCAGCTGCCGTTTCATCGACAGCGTGTAATAATTGTTCGTCCCATAAAGAAAGATCGAGTAATCTATCCCGCTCATCGCGTAAGAAATTTAATTACGCCGAAGTGCCGACGAAAGGCGGGAACAGAAAAAAAGAAAAGACGTACGCCCGTATGAAACCGTGCGCATAGAAGCAGCTCACTTCCTCTCATTGTCCGCGGATCTCCGGTTAAGAGCTCTCATTTCATTCGGACTCGACGCAATTAACGAGTCGGCCGAGGACGCGCAAGCGCGCAATCCATTATAAAACATGCTTCATTACACGCTTCTGCGAAGAGTATTATTAATACGTTGTACGTGTGCCTCCCTACCTCCTCTTGGGTTTGAGTGCGTATATATGTAGGTATATACGGAGTTCTCGGCGCGAAATAGCACGACACTGATCTCCATCCTTCCCCTGCCCTCCTCCACTTTCATTATAAGCTCTCGTCTTGAGGATCTGGTTGGAGAAAAACCTCTTGCGCTCTCGGAGACAGAGGAAATTGGGGACATCTTTTAAATTGCCGCGACGACGTACGGAGTCGTCATGCTCGGTTTTCTTGGCTTCAGTGCAGTCTTTCTTCGTTTCTCGCTCCCTTCTTTTTCGCTTTAAACGACAGCCACTGTCCCGGGAGCGCCGAGAGAGAGAGAGAATAGCCATCGTCATCTCTCAGAAAGCAAAAAATCGGAACCGGAGGCCGACTCCATGTCGACGACGAGGATTCAATTAAACGAGAGGAGACGACCAAAGTGAGTCGGAATGACGCACTCGGCGAGAGTGCGTGGCTTACCCTCCCCCACCATCCCGTCATCGCCTTTCTTTTCTTCCCAGTGTCTCCAACTTGGCAGCTTCTTCCTCCTCTCCGATCCTCCCGAGTTCCTCATTCTCGCTCCTCCGGAACGGCGCTCCTCATTCTAGCTTCTTTAGTGGCGGCGACGACGTCGTATCGGGTTTTTAACTTATCTTTTTTTTTTCTTTCTGTTCTCGAGTTCCTTATATATGTGTGGGTATTCACTTTCCTTTCGGGCGGTTTGTAGTCCACTTATACGTCGTCTCTACTGCATTTCAAAATCAGGTCTCTGGCCTCGTCATAGCGAAAAAAAAAAAAAAGACTGAAAAAAGAGGAGAGAAAGCGAAACTGCCGCCGGTCGTGGAGCTCTTAATTGAAGAGCGACGTCTCACGCTCGCACCGAGCGACCGACGAGAGAATTTTCGCCGACGATGAATAATTGACCCTACTCTCGATTGGTTGGCTCGCTAGGAAAAAAACCGATTATATTCGGTCGCAAGACCGCCGGAGAGGGGAGATGAAAGAAAGAGGGAAAAATAAAGCGGAAAGGAAATGGAGAATAGAAAGTAAACGAGAGAATAGCTTCAGGCCGGGAAAGAGTGCGCGTAAGGCAAGCGTATAGAGACGATCGAAAGGGGAGATGATACGAAAATAGGGGAAGGGGGAGTGAAGGGAGCGTGTGAGGGGGTAGCGGAGGGCGGGCGAGAGATTAGATTAAACGGGAGCGCGGGAACGGTGGTTCGTCGTTGATGTACCGCAGTTGCGGCTCGCCCACATACGTACGTACAGACAGGCACACACATTCCATTTATAAGCGGCGGTCGCGGCCTCCTAGCGAGGGAGACGTGCCTCTCGAGTAGAACACGGCTAGAAACAAGGATAAATGTGAAAGAAAATATCGAGAACGCTGTGATTGCGGTGCGGAAGGGTACGGCGCGGCACCGCCGTACGACCGCCCTCGCGGCGTGCGATTGGTCCGCTCCGCTTCGTGACGTCACAGAAAAAGGCGGGGCGCCGGCTCGAGTTTCCTGGCGCGCGCGCGCGCGATCCCATTTTGGGGACATCTCTGTTTGCGGCGACAGCGGCGGCTTTTTTGAGCGATTCGCGCGCGCGCGAAGCGCGACTATAAATGCTAATAATAATAATCATAGCAAAAGAAAGGAGTCGATGAAGGAAAGAAGCGGAGAGCCAACGGCGCGGTTTGAGCGGGCAATATGAGAAGCCGGGCAGATGTAATGCCGTCTCTCGCTCTCCTTTCCGGATTGGTCGTTTTTTTTTTCTTTTAGTGTCTGCACGGGGGTCGTGTGTAGTAGCCCCTTCCGCGCTGCTGCTCGGATGCATTTTTTGATGTTGGTCCATGCGCACTCTATTACGAAAGGGTTCTTCTCCTGACGGATCAAGATTCTGACTGCTCTATATTATATATTTTTTCTTTAGTGGAGACAGAACCGAATGTATAGAAACGCGGTCGACTTTGGCTGCAGGCGCTTTTCTGCCCGTCAATTGAGGCTCGAGCGGTTGGGAGAACGACAGTCAACCATTACAAACGCGGGTGCTCGCGTGGCCTAATGTAAAGAGGGGGAGAGGGAGAGAGAGAGAGTGAGAGAGAGGGAGAGAGAGAAAGGAAGCTGTTGTCTTTCGTTATGGTTTCGTCATTTAATCAAACGAATAAGCTTTCGCGCTTTAGCTTTTTCTAGAGCATATTGATGTACTTCGCGACGAAGCTCCCGCACTCGTTTGCTCCGACAATTTCGTACTTTCTTTCTCCCGTTCTATCTCTCGGGCAATGCTTATAACAAAATATTATCACTTATCGTTGTTTTAGCAATATTTACTGCCTAGTGCCCATGTCCACCAAGAAGTTACGCACGTCATTTCCGTCACGGAACTGACGGCAATGAAAGGGCACTCAGGCAGCTCAACAATTCAGAAAAAGAAACTGTGAGCCATTACACTCTGTGATGGCGGATTACCACCGAAGCTGTTTAGCACACGTCGCATAGGTGACACGGTGGAGGCCAGTTTTGTATCAAATGCCAGGTTGCGAACGTGCCTGTTCAAATTACTGTGCAGAGTTTATCTACCGCGACATATCAAAGACGACACCGTCATCGGGTTGCACATTAAGCGAAGTGTATTCGCCAAGCTCACCTACAAGACCGCATTCCCGCTTCTTGACATGTGTAGCATTCACTGCAACAAATGCTTGTGAGAAAGCCAGCTTAAAAAAAGAAAACCAAGCTTACACCGATCCCCTTAAAGTCGGCTTCACTTCTAAATACAAATGCATTGCTGGAAAGACATCTTTTAGGGGCCATATAAGCCTTCTGATATCAGAATATGAAGGCCCTAAGACTATTTTTATTATTTTATTAATTGTTTGTTGCTGCCCCGAGGTCCGCGCGTGTCTTGGCGGAGCGCGTCAAGCGTGGATGACTACTGCCACTTCGGGAGCCTGTGGAAACTATAGCCACTTGCTCACGAACTGGAAAACTGCATAAACCCCTAGCCATATCCAGCCATATGCAAGAGAGAGAGAAGAAGACTGAGTTACCTGAGCGGGGACTCGAACCTCCGACTCCACGTCACTCGAGCACAGAAGACGTACACACTAAACACTAAGAAATCACGAATGCCGTCGCCAGCGTTGGACCATGCAACATTGTTGCTATTGCATTACATGTTTACACTGATACACCATTCATGCATTTTATAGTTCAGCAGTTGCACTGTTTATACTGCAGGGGCGTAGCCAGAATATTTTTTCCGGTTGTTTAGGCGATCGGACTTCCCTTTACATATGCGTGCGTGTGTTTGTATGTGTGCTTATATATATATATATATATATATATATATATATATATATATATATGTGTGTGCACGCATTGTAAAACAAAATATTGATGGAAGTTGCACCTCCCCCCGGCCACCCCCCTTCTGACGACTGTGTTACCCCAGCTAAGTTTACTGACCTAAAATTCAAGACTTCTAATTTTGACAGCAGCGGGTGCGGAGGTGGCAGCCCTATGTAGAGCACTTTAGTTGATCAATAAAGAAGCGTCACAGAAATTATTCTTTTTTTTTTTACAATTAAAGGGAGCCATTTAAACGTACTCCCTGTGTTGCATCTTAGGCCTCACGAACAACTTGTTGCGGACACAATAGGAATTTACCACTGCTTGCTTGAAAAAGGACACGGCATCGCCTTCTTCGTAAGGCTGCGAAGCCGTTGTGACATTGCCTGAAATGACCGAGCAGATCCAGCCGCTCGGTTTGCCCATGATATCCAAATGTTAAGGTCAGGTACAGAGTGAGAGAGCAAAGACTGTAAACAGCGAGATATGTGTACACATGAAAAAAACAAAAAAACAAGCACCTCCGAGAGCTGTGCTGATGAGTCATGTAAGCATAGGCGTGCGCAGGGTTCCACTTCAAGGGGGGCGAAGGTTCGTCGCAGAGCCCCCCCCCCTCCCCATATTATGTCAATGTATGGCGCTGACATTGCGCCCCCCCCCCCCCCCCCGAATCGCAGCGCCCCCCCTCTCTATTATGTCCCCCCCCCCCCGTACGCACGCCTATGCATCTAAGATATATACGGGCTAACGGGAAGGATAGTGCTTAACAGTGTCGAACAAGATATTTGACTGAATTCGGTGTTTCGACGACGTGATTCGTTTTACCACAGGTGATTGCTGGCAAGATGCACGTACATACGTGGACGTCACGAGTTCGTTCATGGGCGGCGCTCGTTCAGCTCAGTCCCGCGTAAGCGTCCACTTGATGTGCACGATACACCGCACTCAGTGATGCATGCCCGTTCAAGTTTTCTTCCCTTATGAGCGCTTAATGGTTCCCTGAAGTTCTCGCCTTTTTGTTGTTGTTGTTGTTGTTGTCTTGAGACCCGCTCGGCATTTCTGCATTCTTGATTTCGTGGGATAATTCTAGATGTTCGTACTGTTGTAGTGTCCCCGTTGTACATGGAGCAGGGTCGCAGGTAGAGATTCTTTTTCGGGTGGTGGTGGCGGTACGATTTCTCATTATGTCTCTCGGTGCGTGTGTTTGTATGTGCGCGCGTATATAAACATTTTTTTCTTAGTGTGTTTTTTTCTTAACTGGTGAGAAACGATAGCCAGCATACAGAGATTGCGACTCATGAAATAAGAAAAATTATAAGCCGCTCATTTGTAGCCTGGCGCTACAAGGAAACTTCGTCCCGGTCCAGGACGAATTTTTGATAAACTAGGGCTCTTTCTTCCTCGGAAAGTCGTATGGGTTTCTTCCCTAGCTTCAGGCTGCAGACGGGTGGGTGGCGCTGTTTCTCTTTCATTGCTCAGTCGAGCAGTATCACCACTGAGCGAGTCCAGAAAAAAAAAAAAAAGAAATCCTAAGCATACATAACCATCGCTTTGCTTGAAATGACTATAGATCTCGTTCAAATAATGTTGGATTATTATCATTGCCATCGCTTTACTGCCGACGAAATCGCGCTGATCTTTTATTTCTTTACAAGCTAGGTCACGGTAATCATATCCTGCCCTGTACTTCTCAATTGTGTTAATTTTCGAATTTCGCGTAAGTTAACCCGAGAGAATAAAGCGCTTCATGTACCCGCCTGCTTCTTCGAACACTCTACCGTTCACAGAATACAAAGTCTCTATAACGTTAATCGTCCTGATCTTGACGTTTTTCATAGACCACGGCCATTGTTTTCATCCGAGCTTTGCACCCAGAGAGCTTCTGCCAGCTCCCTCCGAAACGACATGGGAGACTTTAATACGGTCCCCCGACGAAAAACTGCAGAAAGCAGTCATTGCATGGGCAGAAGAAGTCGCCGCAGACAAGCGGCCAGCTCCAAACCCATGAAATTTCTTTTGAATAAAGTTGTATCCTCCTCCTTGCACTGCCTTAACGTAGTTTTGCACCATGTACAAATTCTTCCCTTCTCCGTCATTCAGCCAGCCTTCCGCGTAGTTGTATGTATGCAATATCATTTTTCATTCCCCTTCAATATTTATCGTGTTGTCTTATTGTATTCTTCCCCGTTTGTGTTGATTTCTTTTTGTCTACACATTCTTGCTCTTTTTATTTGTATTCTCTTCCGAAGACTGTCTGTATTGTATTGTTTATTTTTTTATTGGTTTATTTCTGCGTGAGCCTGCACAAGGATCTTACGTTTGTTCCTGAGCGCGTTAAATAAATAAATTGTTGATATTTATTATTATTATTAAATCCGAAGCATTTCTTAGCGGACCTCAGGCACTTTGGGCGTTTCTATCTACGTATCTATCTATCTATCCGCCTACGTCTGGGCGCTCTCCTGGTCGTCTCCGTAAGTTGTAATATACGAAAATTGGCATAGCAGGGGATCAGTGTATCGCGAACAAGATTAACTGGTCATGACATGAATAACGCAAAATACCCGTCGCGTACGTCATGAAACTATTTCTCTCAGTCACGTGCGGCACATACCCGCATACCAGAGTTCATGTTATGCGGGTATGTGCCACAGGTGATACCAGAGTTTCAATCAACGCAGTAACCCCGAACATACACATTGACACACAAAGAAAGTGGTAATAACAGTAATTGTGGAGGTTTTACGTCCCAAAACCACGATATGATTATGACAGACATCGTAGGGAAGGGCTCCGGAAATTTTGACCATCTGGTATTCTCTAACGTGCACTGACATCGCACAGTACGCAGGCCTCTACCATTTCGCCGCCATCAAAATACGACCGCCGCGGCTGGAATCGAACCCGCAACCTTCGGGTCAGCAGCCGAGCACCGTAACCACTACACCACAGCGGCCGACGCAAGGAAAGTTAGGGAGCTGACTACAGAGCACTCCTGGAAGACGCTGGGCTGCTATCCACTCGTCCACGCGGTCCGCAACGTCGACCACGTGGCTTACGCAAAAACCGGGGTCAATGCCTCCTACAATAACTCTGCCGAGAAGACCATGTCCCTCATGATTACCGGTGTCTTTAGCATTGCTTTATCAAAACCCAACAACGCCTGGTTCTTAAGACGGCATGAACGTCGACTTGAATGTGGACAGGGCATCACAAGACCTCGCTGCCACGTCCAGCACAGGAGGCGTCATCGACCGTTTCATTACAAGGGGCATTCAGGATTTTCACCAGCTGTGCTGTACCTCGCACTTCACTACTATAGACCCGTCGTAGCCGCGATCACGAACGGATCCGATTAACGAGACTGGTCCAGCTGCTGGTACTCATTGATCATGGTGATGACCTTGTTCAAGAACTGTCAAGAACCCCTTCTACACATACACACGGGTTCGTGAAACGTGCGAGCGTTCTCCGTCATAACGGACAAGTATAAGCATAACAACTGTAATGCAACTGTAATAACTGCAACTGTGACTGTGAAGCACGTGCAGTGCGACTGCGCGTGCCACTAGGCTGTGTGTATATATAGGGGAACATTCCTGATTGAAGCTTAGTTGTGTGTAACGCCTGTCCTGTGCATCTGTGTTCCTTCTTTGTCCTGTTCGGATTCGCGCTATCCAATATTGAAGAATATAAGCACTAGATATCAGCTTACCGCGTCTGGTGTTGTAACACCCATGCTGCTGTTGGCATCGTTACGCAGCTGTAAGCAACTGGTTATATAATACATATGCGACTCTTCAGCATATGAGTCTATTTATAGCACTTGCACATTTCTCTAGCGTCATTCTGTAACGTTTCGCTCAATATGAAAAATTACGCCACAGTCGCCATCCCGCGCATGCTTCGCATAACATCGATTCCCACGGCACGTGGGATCTGCCGAGTTATTATTATTATTATTATTATTATTATTATTATTATTATTATTATTATTATTATTACATAATGGGTCCTTATAAGTCAAGTAAGTAAATGTCACTTATTGTATCATCAGACATGTTGGTCTTGTTTAATGAACGAAATTCAGTCACGACATCAAACCGCACGAAAAAATTAAAATTTGATACATATGTCACTCTTGATGAACAACTACCAGTCAATACTGACGGAACGCGGTACATCGAACATTCCATCAAACTTGGTCCCACCCTTTCAAGCAGTCGCGTGTATATAGTCGCGTCTTATGTCAGTGAGTGTAGACATAAAATTAAATTCATTCGAAGATGATCTATGTCAGTGTGTTTTTTCTTCTTCCTTCCATTCACTAAGTAGAACTAGCAAAAAAAAAAAAAGGCCGCTCTCGTACGCAAATGTGTTGACTGAGTGGGCTGTATGATACAGAGATGTAGGGTGCGGGTGAAGTGGCGGGGCTTAAGGAACCGAAAGACGACCATATGCTGGCGTTCATCGTGCGTGTCGAGATGCGACACTTTCTTATTGGCCCAACGGGTCCCGGCCTCACCTGGTTGGTCCTTGATACTCCTACTCATAGGCGTCCGGAGGGGGTGCGAGGGGGGCAGCTGCCCCCCTTTGGAATTCCGGATAATATTTTTCTATGCAGTAGCAATGAGCTACACAGCTTGATTAGCACACTCAGATCCCGCATATCCGTGTGAAATGACCTTTCGCATTGCCAGTCAACTTTGTATGTTTCACTATTGACTAATCTTGCCGGTCATGTGACAGAGTGAAAGAATGGCTGCCAGTGCTGGATACCCCCCGCACGGATGCACCCCCCTGCGAAAAGTTCTGCGGACACCCTTGCTCCTACTGCATAAAACTAGTAACGCCGAGCTCATTTGAGGCGGGGATAGGTCGAGCTCGAGGGAATAGATTTCGCGAATAAAAAAAAAAGAAAAAAAAAGTAGGGAGTCAGTGAGGCTGGCACAGAAAAAAGAGCAAGCCTAAGGAGAACGCTTTTCTTTCTTTAGTGCCTCGGCGACAACAGATCTTCGCATACTTCGCGAGCGACGCTAGGCACATTTTTCCCTCACAAAAGCAATGCCCGAAAGCTTGCACCCCCTCCTCTTCTCCGCTACGGTTTCTCTTTTGCCACTATCATAACAAACGCGTCGCCAGTCGTGGCTGTCGAAAGAACAGCGCTCTCGCGCGTTTTGTCGTCGTGATCTGTGTACGTACATACGCGCCAAGTGGGTCCGAGCTTGCATACATGCGTCGACCGCACGAGGGAAAATCCGCACCCGACGCGGCGAACGTAGGAGCGGCATTGTGCCATCTGTGGCGGGTGCGCTTAGAAAAACAACTTAGCGAGCCCGCTGCTCGCCTTATTATATATTAAACGTGCACGCGTTGGGACCGTATATGGAGAACGCGCGCGGAGAAAGGGCGGCGGAAATCTGCGGTCGGGGCAATTGAAAGGGAGAACCGGTGGACGAAGGGAGAAGCCGAGAGCGGATTAGGAGGAAATAGATACGTCAAAGCTGTTAGCTTTGGCCCGACCGCGAAAGCCTGGCCTCCTTACAGCGCGGGGCGTGGCGGTCGGTTGTGTGTTCTGTATACACGCGGGGAAGCCGCCGGGTGGGGGTTGCAGGCAGCTTTTCGCGGCTAATCTCACGGAGATTAGCCAGATAAGCGGCGGCTGATCTCTCTCTCTTTCTTTCCCCCTGCGTTAGCCCGGCTTTCCGGCACTTGTGCACAGTGGCAGCCCGATGGGACTGAGGGGGAAATTTCAACGAGCAGTTTTGCGGTAGGGGAACACAACGGACGAGGGATGCAGAAGCAGCTGCTAATAGTGGGATTCGTTTATTGGTTGCGGTTGATTGAACCGTGCGGCCGGAAAGGGCGTCAAGAGGTTGCTGGTTCTCGGGTTTGATATTGTGTCGAACTGCGGTTCGAAATATGGTCCGTGGTGGAGATCTTTTGTGAATAGAGATGGTATAGAGATCAGACATTGTGCCAACATCGATGTCGCTGACATTGCTTTCTCAATCAAAGGGATGACGCTGAAAAGGATAAACGGTAATGTGGATACGTCGTTGAAGAAAGTGATCCGTACAAACAAGGACACGAAAGAAGTTTTCTTTTCCTGGGTCCGGGTTCGCAGGCCTTGATTTCCTCCTCAATGAATCCTTACCAACTAGATAATCTTTCTGTCGTTCTAAGAGATAGATCTGTGGCTGCTGTGTTTGTTGCGGCTTTCGGGGTGCATGAAGAGAACATTGGCATTTACTCGTTCAGTTTCAGTGCTCATAGTGCCTATACTGTCATTACATGGTACTAAGATACAGTTCTGCTGTTAAGCATCCTTTGTGGGGTTACAGATTCGCGTATAGTGTTATAGCTGATAAGACCGCCTCCTCTCCAAGGAGTTCCGGCCTGCCACCGCTGATTCAATGCTTTATTTGCCTTTCGAGGAAAGAAAGGAGCAGACACAAAAACTAGTGAGTAGCTTGACGTGGTGACTCGCTCTCTCTGAATGACACAAACGTACAGTGCGTAGAACAAACAATGTTACTTCATTGGTGGAAGATTCTTAAACAGCAGATTAAGAGCAAACCTTTGCTTTAAACTGTTTGAGCGAGGTGAAACAAATAAAAAGAAGACACAATGGTAAAAATAAGGGAACACGCGGAACAACTCGAGAAATGTCTAGCGCGGAGGTCTCAAGCTCACCTCAACCAGCGGGCCGCAGTCACTGCACGGAGACCCGCAATAGCCGGGGCCGTGAATAAGGGTGAAGCGGGCAAGGAGGGGGGAGGGGAGGCTTGAACAAAATGACAGCTAACGTTGTCATTTGAGAGGAAACCTTTCACATATCTCATATACAGGGTGTTTCAAGAAATGTGTCCAACCTTCTAAAAAAATCAGGAAAATGCGATATTTGCTCGGGGCTTTCAGAATTGCTTTTTCTGTAGCGGCAGGAATCTTAAGGTGGTCAAGGGCATCATTTAGGATAGTAGTTAAGAAAGTTACAATAATTAACCTTTTAATTAGTGGAGTTAGGTTATTGTGTCAAATGGGAGAATTGAAGTTCTTCATGCCAGGAACCCATCCGAGCTTTGAGATTTCGAAAAAGCGTCCTCTAGTAATTGTTGTGGCGTAATGAAGTTCAACGAAATGCAAAGGCTTTCAACAGCGAAAGCCATCGGATTCGGTTGAATTTCATTACTTCGTAATTATTACTAGAGGCCCCTTTTTCGAAATCTCAATGTTGGGATGGGTTTCTGGCACGATGAACTTCAATTCCCCAATTTGACACAATCACCTAACTCCACTAATTAAAAAGTTAATTAATTTAACTTTTTTAATTACAGTTCCAAATATTTTTCTTTAACCATCTTAAGATGCCTAGCGCTACAGAAAGTCATTCACTCATTTTGGACGTCTCAGAGGAATATGGCAGTTGCGTTCTTCCATGTTTCTGTTTAGATTTCGCCATTGAATTTGGTTGAATTTCATTACTTCGTATTTATTACTAGATGCCACTTTTTCGAAATCTCAAAGTTGGGTTGGTTTCTGGCATGAAGAACTTCAATTCTCCCATTTGACATAACCACCTAACACAACTAATTAAAAAGTTAATTAATTTAACTTTTTTTAATTACAGTCCCAAATAATTTATTTAACCACCTTAAAATCCATGCCACTACAGAAAAACCAATTCCGAAGGCAGCAATCAAATATCGCTTTTTCCTGATTTTTTATAAGGTTGGACACATTTCTTGAAACACCCTGTATGGCTAATTTTGAAGGGGATTTGCAGTCAGGATTCGAGAAACATCGATACCGCTCTGCAGAATGACTAAAACCTAGATGCCGATTTTGTTCCAAGGATATGTTTCACCACACCATGGTTTCAACACATAGTGACCACGTAGGTTGCCTCACGAAAAAGACTTGAGACCAGTCTTGTCTATGTAGCTCATGGACATACTTATTAAGAAAAAAAAAGAAATATGCGACGAAGACAGTCACGTGCAGGCCGCGGCCGCGGGCCGCTGGAAGGCTCGCGGGCCGCGTGTTGGAGACCCCAGGCCTAGCGAGATCAAATAATGTTAAAGGATTTTCATATTAACTTGTCACGAACCTCTCGCAGTGATTTGCTCGCAATGTCTTGAGACCAGTCTTGTCTATGTAGCTCATGGACATACTTATTAAGAAAAAAAGAAATATGCGACGAAGACAGTCACGTGCAGGCCGCGGCCGCGGGCCGCTAGTGGAAGGCTCGCGGGCCGCGTGTTGGAGACCCCTGGGCTAGCGAGATCAAATAATGTTAAAGGATTTTCATATTAACTTGTCACGAACCTCTCGCAGTGATTTGCTCGCAATGTCTTGAGACCAGTCTTGTCTATGTAGCTCATGGACATACTTATTAAGAAAAAAAAGAAATATGCGACGAAGACAGTCACGTGCAGGCCGCGGCCGCGGGCCGCTAGTGGAAGGCTCGCGGGCCGCGTGTTGGAGACCCCTGGGCTAGCGAGATCAAATAATGTTAAAGGATTTTCATATTAACTTGTCACGAACCTCTCGCAGTGATTTGCTCGCAATGTCTTGAGACCAGTCTTGTCTATGTAGCTCATGGACATACTTATTAAGAAAAAAAAGAAATATGCGACGAAGACAGTCACGTGCAGGCCGCGGCCGCGGGCCGCTAGTGGAAGGCTCGTGGGCCGCGTGTTGGAGACCCCTGGGCTAGCGAGATCAAATAATGTTAAAGGATTTTCATATTAACTTGTCACGAACCTCTCGCAGTGATTTGCTCGCAATGTCAGCACCATTTTTTCGTTGTAAGCTGTTTCACAGTGAAAGTGGCTGGTATCGGATTATTTATTTTCCATATTTGGTATACGACTTCGTGTTACTACCCCGTGTTCCGAACTACATGTGTCATACGCGTCTACGTTGATGTTAAGATTGACAAGGTTTCGCAGTGCGTTGTTTTACTTTTTTATACGGGACTCGTTGTAGCGAAACAGCATATATTCATAAAGCGATGGAAGTTTTACTGTGTGTGTAATTTTGCAAACAATTAGCTGTCTGAGACAAACAGGGCATAAGCTAATCTAATAATTTGCTTTTGCAGTAAGAACAACTTCATATTAGCACTTTTGTAGTTGCGCCCCACAAAAGAGCACCATTGCTAAGAGTGGAAGAGAATGATCGGTTATAAAGCAGGAGATTTACGGTAATCGGAAACGCTGGACGGTTGATCTCTACATACTATGAGCGGTGTCGCAGGTACGATGATTACCCCCTAATACTATTGTGAAGAAGCTTCTGAAGAAGAATCTGATGACTAAGGTTATCAAAAGCTCTTTTAAAGTCGAGAAACGCCACAAACAAGGTTGTGATTTTCAAAATTTTCGGGTATGCACGCTTGTTGTGCAAGAAGGGCAAGCTCTGTTGATTTATACAGAAGATAGAAGTTGGACTGAAGTGGAGACTATTCGTAAGCGTTAACTAACACGGAAAAACATATGTCTCGAAAACAAGGAAACACAAAAGGCAGAAAAAGCGGGTAAATCCTAGAGCAAATGCTGCACTACCTCCTTCACAGAGTAGTTACAGCATTGGGGCGCTAATTCCCATGATTTAATAGCAAACTGCAGCATTAATTTTCGATACAGCCATACACAATCTTCTGCTTCTCACTACAAATGTCTTAACCGCTGTGATGTCCTACACAGGCAGATCATGCCCCTCATATGGTGGACGTGCTTGATACGAGTCCTGCTATGTCACAAAGAATGTACCCGTCATTTTGTTGGTTATGGAATGAAAGATCTTCTCCAGCCTGGTGCTCGGCTCCTCGTGAGTTTCTTCTTTGTTTTTGTTTTTCTCTTATCGCGAAAAGAGATATATATGTAGGTCTTGTAGTCACGGTGTCTACTATGTGCAGTCTTCATATGAAGACACCGCCATATAAACGCCAGCTGGTCGCCTTTAGTGGTACGCATCAACACGCCGCTGTTCGCGATAGGTTCTATAGCACCAAGATATCCCTTTTGGTCTATGGCCAGCGACTTCATCCAGTTTCAGAGTAACCTTATTCATACCGTGATCGTCATCGACAGAAAATATACACGGTGTTCTGCTTGGAAGACACCGCAACGTGTTTATATGAAGAACACTGTTCTGGCACGAACCAAATGACGATAGAAAGCCTAAGGTTAATAGACAACATCGTTTTGCTTTGCTGTATTGCAGACTCACGTCCAGCCTTCTGCGCATATTCTTCGATAGCAGGATTTGTCAGCTTCCGAGGGTGTGCATCTGCAGTAAATTAGCGATCCGCAATCAGTGATGAGCTTACGAACAAGTTCGACCTCTCTTGTGTTGCACAGATTCTACGCAGCCTATAGATGCTGCCACATGGGGCAGTACCGGACAACACTGGCCGATTCCTGAGGAGAGGCAGTCTATCACAGCGTCTCGAAGTGCTATAGTTCGTCTTCAGCACGCACGCTGGACGTATGAGTTCGACTTTGTCCCGAAGGCCTTTTATCATTACGCTGTAGCTCTCTATTGGTTTGCGCGTAAATTCCACAAGTGCACATTTCTCAGAGTACATTTATAGACCTCTATTACTGAGGCAAATAGCAGCGTGAGTGACAGCTGTTTGAGTTCGCGCTCGCAGCTGTAGACGTGTTGCTGCAGACGTCCAAACGCAGATGTCGTCCGCGTACATCGACAGTCTGACAGTGCTTGGCAGGTGCTCGTGGAAAACAGTCAACTTCAGGTTGAATAGTACAGGGCTAGGTACGCCACTCTGGGGAAAGCCACGGTAGCTTTAATGTAGCGATGTCTTGCCGTCCTCGGTGCTCACGAAAAAGGAATGCTCGGAGAGATAGCTGCGTAGCCACTGGAACATCCGACCACCCACTCCTACCTCTCCGGGAGCGACGAGGATAGCTTTATGGGTGACGTTGTCATACGCCCCTTTAACATCAAGGAATAAAGAGGCGCAAGAACGCTTACGGCCCAAGAACACCTTACATTCGATCGTGCAAGTTCCTAGGCGTTATAATTGACATAGACGTCTCATGGAGCCCTCATGTATCATACATGAAAAAGCGTTTAACAGGACTCTGTCATTTGTTCAAGTTCTTCGCTGGAACGACATGGGGAATGTCCACAACCGCTATGTTGCAACTATACAGGGTTCTTTTTCTCAGATTCCTACTGTACAGCCTGCCTGCATTAACAAGCGCAAGCAAAACAAGCCTACGGGTACTACGAAGTCTTCAGACCCAAGCACTCCGGATTTGTCTAGGCTTGCCTCAAAGTGCATCAACAGTGGCGACTATAGGGACCACCTCATCAATACCCACATTGAGGTTGAAGTTCTAAGGACACATGCAAGACATCTTGCTCGAACTCCCCGCCATCACCTAGCCTCTCTACCAGCGGATTGACCTCGCACATCTTACTGCCAAACAGTGACCGCGCATGGTGAATCAATACCAACTTCATTCACTCCTGCCGCAAGACCTCCGACTCCTCCATGGCGCCTCACTCAGCCAAATATCAACCTTACAATAGCTGGCGTCCAGAAAAAAAATGGATATGTCATCACCGGCACTTAAACAGCTCACTTTACTTCTCTTGTACGAGAAGTACCAAGACTGCATGCGTATCTACACTGACGGATCCGTCCTCCCGAACAGCTCAACCGGAGCAGTCGGGTTACCAAGGCTGGTTACGACGATTAAATTCAAGACATCTCACGCAACATCATCGACGGCAGCAGAACTGGCAGCCCTTCCTACCGCGTTACAATTCGTCATTGACCAACCGACACACAAGTGGACTATCTTCTGCGACTCTCAGGCGGCACTGCAGTCCCTACTGTCAGCCTTACGCCGCGGACCGCGCGAACAGCTGGTACTGGAGACTGCAGAGGTAATATACCACCTAATTTAGAAATGACATCAAATTGCTTTTCAGTGGTTACCTAGTCACTGCAGAATCATCGACAATGAACGGGCCGATAAAGCTGCCCGCTCAGCCCCAACAGAAGACCATGAACTGCTCCTACCACTTTCTCTAGGACCGACGATGCACGGAAGCTCCGCTTGCTTGCTCGCCAACGCACCACGTCACAGTGGAATGAGCCGCACGTCAAACATGCCCGATTGCACTAATTTGACCCGACCTTAAATCTTCATGTCCCATCGAGGCTTTGCCGAGTAGACGCAACCCTTTTGTGCAGGCTATGGTTGGGCGTTGCGTTTACCAACGCCTATGCGTTCCACATTGGGATGGCCGACATCGCAGCCTGTGACCACTGTGGCAATGAAGAAACAAGCGGACATATGTTTTGCGACTGCCCACAGTATAGTGCACAGTGACTATCCCTTTGCAACGCGCTCAAAAAGTTGGATGACCGACCTTTGTCGGAAGAAAGAATTTTACGTCATCGACAGGACACAATGTCGCAGAAGAAGGCTCTGCAAGCGCTACTGCGCTTCTTGCGATCGACCGGCCTTTCTGAACGACTGTAATCATAACGCCCTTCCTGTGTGTATGAGCGTTTTTTCCTTTCCCTTTTCCCTCTTCCCCTTATTTCTTGCCCCTCTTTCTTGCCCCTGATTTCTTGCCCCGGATGCCAATATCTGGCTAACCTCCTGGCCTTCCTCTTCACTCTCTCTATCTCTTGTCCCGACGGTTAGATCGTCGAGAGGCTTGCTGTGCTATGTATACGTTCCCACCATCGACCAGGCGTTTGTTCTTGTTTTATTGAAGAGGAGGAATCAACTTTCATAAATTCTAAGCGTCTACTGAGACCTGCAGATGGCCTCGATGGAGGCGACCTGTAGAGCCCAGGTTGTGAGATCCACTTCGAGGTTCCTGTCTTCTATCCTTATGAGGGCCTCTCAGGCGCCCTCTAATGGAGCTTTTTGGGTGGGGCTTTTCCGAAACATACCCA
The DNA here is from genome assembly GCF_013339695.2 of Rhipicephalus sanguineus. NCBI lineage: Eukaryota > Metazoa > Arthropoda > Arachnida > Ixodida > Ixodidae > Rhipicephalus > Rhipicephalus sanguineus. The sequence goes on along the minus strand of NC_051177.1, from coordinate 75,396,633 downwards.
TAGCAGCCCCGTAAACCAGGCGAGACATGGACTTCCCTATCACGAAGGTGTCTGAAGTGAGGCGAAGAATGAGACTCAATGTAAGCAGTCTCGAGATTTAAGGTGTTGGGTTGAATACCCTGCCATGTGATTGCGACTTTCTCGCAGGCATTCTCATCGAAACCGAGCAGCAGAGCCGAAATATCTCTGTCCCTTCTTCAAAACGTGTAGCAGATCGCGTTAATTGTCTCTCGTTAACTCTACGACGCTGTGTATCAAGACACGCTGCAAGATATGGTGTGATTAAAATGCACCGTTTAACATCTAGCATCCCTGTAATACGAGGTGAGCTCGTATGCGCAGCAGCGAGAAGCCTTTCAGCGAACGATTGATCTTGCTCGGCGTACGCAGTGCATACTGTGAATAAGCCTTTCAACGCTGCTCCGATAAATATAACTGTCTATTGACAGCACACTGTGCAAATAGCATCAAGAACTGTCACGCCCGATAAAAGTAAAGACAAGCAAAGAGTGCGCAGTGGCTCGAAATTCGAGGAGGAAAACGAAATAGCGCGATGAGCGCGTGAGGGTTGAAAGGCACCACTAGGGGCCGTCCCGGTGAGGTGATTGAAAGAAAGAGTGAGACCAACGAGAGGAGAACGTACGGACGAAGAAATAAAAATAAGCGTGACCAAAGTAATAGGTCTCGAAGAGATTGAGGCAAAGACTGCTTTGTATGTCGCTGTAGAGGCAAAAAAGAAAGAAGGGGGAGAGGGAAGGCACTAATAAAGAAAGTATATCTATACATACCTATATATCGATATCATAGAATGCTCGTGGCGCCTGGTGCTCGAGACATCCCTCTTCAATGCATGTTTCTATGCCCGCTCCAGCCTTCGCGCCCGCCTCCTCTCTCTCTCTCTCTCTCTCGCCTCAATCTTTTCTCTTCGCGCCGCCCTGACTGCGGCACGATATACAGTCTATGACGCGCAAAAAGGATGCGATATCCCCTTATATAGAATGGCAGCTCAATTTCGTCGCCGAGAATGTGTCGCCCACAGCAGCCACCGGGCGAGACCGAAAGAAATGGGAAAGAATAAAAAAAAAATGTAATCGACGGCACCAAGGAGAAGATAACAGCGACACTATGAAGCTTGAGTAAGAAGATAGGAGATTCCCGGAGAGGAAAATGTCCCCGTTATAGGATATAGGCATTCGTGGTGAGGAAGCAGAGAACTTGAACAAAAAAGGAAAGAAGAAAACGTGGCAAGAAAGAAAGAAAGGAAACCATCGCGAGGTATGGGAGGAAAGTGATGAAAAATGGGAGGACACGAAGCGGGCTCGGAAATGTATAGTGGCCCCCATGGTTCGCTGAGGACAGCAGAAAGATCGAATCCTATCTCGGCCGCTGAAGCCTTCCAGGACGGGCTCGCAAATATGGGCATGTGTGCGTAGAGGACGCGATGCGGCGCTGTATCGATTGCGCGCTCGGAGTGCACGCGAAAGAACGCGGTGCTGAAATCCAATGACGTTCCTGCGTATGTGGGAGAAGAAAAAAGAGCGATAACGAATAAATCGCGAAGAAGAAGAAACCGGGCGTGCCCAAAGGGCGGTATGCAAGCGAAGCCGAGGGAGGCAGTCGAAGTTATTATAATAATGCTGATCGGACAACTAAAGGATTTCGGAGTTAGTCTCGAATGCAGAAGGCGCCCGATGCGCATATGAGTAAGCGCAATTAATTGATTCGGTGTCTTTTTTGTTTATTAAGGCGAAAGCCTTATAGATGCCTCACCAAACGCGAAAATTGACCGTCAGCGTCGGCCGCGTCGGCGGCGTCAACACGAGTCATGAAAAAAAAAGGTCATCACGCGATGACGTCACCATATCAAGCAGTCATGACGTCATCGGATCGCATCGTCGCTTGGTCAAAGGTGGGCCGATCACGGAGGCAGTGCAAAACCATGCCAGGGGCAAGAAGCTTGCAATGCCTCCGATCCTGGAGGCAGCGCAAAACTACGTTATAGATGCAGAAAGCTTTCGTAGACAAGCAGGGGAGGATCAATACATCGACCGAGAAGAAAAACTGAGAAAATGGCTTTCGCCTTCGAGTCGTCTTGGGCGAATGCATAAGGGACTCTGTGAGTTTTGGAATAATTATGTGCAGTGCCAGCACTAACATTAGTGTACGAGAACACAAAGCTTCGTAAAATGAAACCGTAGCGTCGCGGTCAAGAAAATCTGTTGTAACATATTTCACTGAGTAACACCGACGATTACGATACTGCCTAATGCGAATTCTGAGCGCAGCTTCGTGTTGGGGCGACGCCAACTGTGTTTGAAGTTTTGGCTATCCGCAGTTGTAGCAATGTAACATTCGTTACATGTTGCCTCAGAAACTGCCAGCGCTCGAGTGGTACGCACACTACTCTCTGCACTGCAGGCGTCGCGAACCAAGCGAAACGCCGACAGTCCCGTTACGACAAGCGAAGCCAGCCGCAGTGCACGTGCCAGCCCTGCATGCGCACGAGCTCCGACCGAGGGGCCAGCGCGCGTGACGGAGGAAGGAAGCGAGGTTAGAGGCCAGTGGCTCGTCATATCGACAGACTCTGCGTTCGCTCTCCTTCGTCCGCGCTCGTTCACTTTCGTCCTCGTTTGCTGTATTGGTTACGCCGCCGTCGCCAGCCAATGGCGACGCCGCTCAATGCATGAACGGGTGCCTAAGAGCAGCGCTCTAAAACGAATGCTTAAAAAGATTACTCTTTCAATGTACTGTGCGATATCAGTGCACGTTAAGGAACCCCAGGTGGTCGAAATGATCAGGAGCCCTCCACTCTACAGCGTCTCTCATAACCAAGCCAACCTAAATAGACAGATCTTGACTGGTTTAATGAGCACTCGTGTGATATAATCAAGAACATTGACTTCAGTTTTTTTTTAACAGCGAAGTTCTTTAGGAAATTGTTCCTTGTGAGTCGATCGCAGAAAACTATCACCTTAACGGGTATGTGCCACTGTGCGGATACCTGAGAACGAGTACAGAGAGAGAGAGAGAGAGAAAGAGAGAGAGACGGAAAGAACAATATATAGAAAGAGAAAGAGAAATTCTTGCCGAAAAAAAATCCGGCAGATCCCACGCATTGTGGGAATCGATGTAATGCGAAGCAGCCAGCAAAGAGCTGCATACATCGTCTTGTATGTCGTTTAGCAAAATGCGTGTCATGGTTTTCATGTTAACTCCTATTATTTATGTTCGTCACACTGTAACGTCGCGCAGTACCAACTTCGGGATAGATCAAGCTAGCGAAACGGCCGCCAACGCACCATGAGCCTAGCACGTGTCATGCTGTACATGACATGCGTGTCATGATTTTCGTGTTAACTCGTGTTATTTATGTTCGTCACACAGTCATGTCGCGCATTACCAATTTCGGGGTAGATCAAGCTAGCGAAACGACCGCCAGCGCCCCATGAGCGTGTCACGTAAGTCTTGCTGAACATGACAATCGTGTCATGATTTTCATGTTAACTCGTGTTTTTATGTTCGTCACACAGTCATGACGCGCAATGCCAACTTCGGGGTAGATCAAGCTAGCGAAACGGCCGCCAGCGCCCCATGAGCGTGGCATCTAAGTCATGCTGTACATGACATGCGTGTCATGATTTTCGTGTTAACTCGTGTTATTTATGTTCGTCACACAGTCACGTCGCGCAATACCAATTTCGGAGTAGATCAAGCTAGCGAAACGGCCGCCAGCGCCCCATGAGCGTGGCATCTAAGCCATGCTGTACATGACATGCGTGTCATGATTTTCATGTTATCTCGTGTGTTATTTATGTTCGTCACACAGTCACGTCACGCAATACCAATTTCGGGGTAGATCAAGCCAGCGAAACGGCCGCCAGCGCACCATGAGCGTGGCATGTAAGTCATGCTGTACATGACATGCGTGTCATGATTTTCGTGTTAACTCGTGTTGTTTATGTTCGTCACACAGTCACGTCGCGCAATACCAATTTCGGGGTAGATCAAGCTAGCGAAACGGCTGCCAGCGCCCCATGAACGTGGCACGTAAGTCATGCTGTACATGACATGCGTGTCATGATTTTCGTGTTAACTCGTGTTATTTATGTTCGTCACACAGTCATGTCGCGCATTACCAATTTCGGGGTAGATCAAGCTAGCGAAACGACCGCCAGCGCCCCATGAGCGTGGCACGTAAGCCATGCTGTACATAACATGCGTGTCATGATTTTCATGTTATCTCGTGTGTTATTTATGTTCGTCACACAGTCACGTCACGCAATACCAATTTCGGGGTAGATCAAGCCAGCGAAACGGCTGCCAGCGCCCCATGAGCGTGGCATCTAAGTCATGCTGTACATGACATGCGTGTCATGATTTTCGTGTTAACTCGTGTTATTTATGTTCGTCACACAGTCACGTCGCGCAATACCAATTTCGGGGTAGATCAAGCCAGCGAAACGGCCGCCAGCGCACCATGAGCGTGGCATGTAAGTCATGCTGTACATGACATGCGTGTCATGATTTTCGTGTTAACTCGTGTTATTTATGTTCGTCACACAGTCATGTCGCGCATTACCAATTTCGGGGTAGATCAAGCTAGCGAAACGACCGCCAGCGCCCCATGAGCGTGTCACGTAAGTCTTGCTGAACATGACAAGCGTGTCATGATTTTCATGTTAACTCGTGTTTTTATGTTCGTCACACAGTCACGTCGCGCGATACCAATTTCGGAGTAGATCAAGCTAGCGCAACGGCCGCCAGCGCCCCATGAACGTGGCACGTAAGCCATGCTGTACATGACATGCGTGTCATGATTTTCATGTTATCTCGTGTGTTATTTATGTTCGTCACACAGTCACGTCACGCAATACCAATTTCGGGGTAGATCAAGCCAGCGAAACGGCCGCCAGCGCACCATGAGCGTGGCACGTAAGTCATGCTGTACATGACATGCGTGTCATGATTTTCGTGTTAACTCGTGTTGTTTATGTTCGTCACACAGTCACGTCGCGCAATACCAATTTCGGGGTAGATCAAGCTAGCGAAACGGCTGCCAGCGCCCCATGAACGTGGCACGTAAGTCATGCTGTACATGACATGCGTGTCATGATTTTCATTTTAAACTCGTGTTATTTATGTTCGTTACACAGTCACGTCGCAAGATACCAATTTTGGTGTATATAAAGCTAGCGAAACGGCCGCCAGCGCATCATGAGCGTGGCACGTAAGTTATGCTGTACATGACATGCGTGTCATGACTTTCATGTTATCTCGTGTGTTATTCATGTTCGTCACACAGTCACGTCACGCAATACCAATTTCGGGGTAGATCAAGCCAGCGAAACGGCCGCCAGCGCCCCATGAACGTGGCACCTAAGTCATGCTGTACATGACATGTGTGTCATGATTTTCATGTTAACTCGTGTTATTTATGCTCGTCACACAGTCACGTCGCAAGATACCAATTTTGGTGTATATCAAGCTAGCGAAACGGCCGCCAGCGCACCATGAGCGTGGCATGTAAATCATGCTGTACATGACATGCGTGTCATGATTTTCATGTTATGAATTGTCATTTACGTTCGTCATACAGTCATGTTACGGCGTACCAACTTTTGTGTACATTCGATTAACCAAGCGACCAGGAGAGCACAAAGTCGTAGGCGGCTAGATAGATAGATAGATAGATACGCTCAAAGTCGCAGAAGTTCGCTAAGAAATGCTTCGCATTTAAAAAGTTCTGCACGAGGTGGGATTCGAACCCGTGTACCCTCGATCAGAAGGCGAGCGTCCTAGCCACTCGGCTTTCCAGGCACGCTAGCAGAGCATAGCATAGCCATGTATAGTATAGTGTAGCAAGGGGGTGGGAAATGGAAATGATCTTGAGGAGGAGAGACGTGATGGTGAGGAGGAGGGAAAAGAGAAGGGGAGATGGTAAAGCGTAACACAAAAATAATAAGAGAGAAATAGAGAGAAAGAAATATACAAAGAAAAAGAAAGAGAGACAGAGAGAACATCAACGAAAGAGAGAAGAAGTAGAGAGAGAAGAAAAGATAGAAAGAATGAGGAAGCAAGCATCGCGTCGTCTACCGACCAGATACTGCACCAATTGGCCAAGCCGCCCATGCGCAGTAGCTAAGCCAAGCCCACCGACGTAGACATCGTGAGGAACCTCCGCTCTATAATGCATAGACTGAATGCGTACTGCCGAGGAGGAAGCCGCGCATCTCGAAGCTAGACGTGTCGGTCGACGGGGAGTACGAGTGGCGACGGGTCCGTGCTTCGCTGTGCCAAGTTTTGTGCGACTTAGTGCAAACTGCCCGCGATTTTTTCTTTCTCATAGAATGAAGGAGTTTAGGAAGTTTACGTCTTCATACTCACAGCTCTTTTTTTTATTAGTATGTGCCCAGTTTTTCATGTGCCATGTTTGCTTATGCAGTTATTAAAGGGACTGTCTACCGCTCGGAAACAATTTTCTAATTGTGGTGAAAATGAGAAGATCGTCACATCGGCGGCAACGAGCATGCTTTTGCCCAATAAAAAAGGAATTATATTTTTAATCTGATGTTGAAAATCGTCAAAGAATGACCGCTAGTGTCACCCAACGGCGATGTGGTTCAATCTACTGGTAGGACAAGAAATCCTTGCAGGTAGACTCATTTTGCTTAAAAACAAGCATGTATAACTTGAAATTGTATTTGACGCACTTGAGGCAGCTTTCGGTTGCGTCATAGAGTAATTTTTTGCTTTTTTTTCTCACGCATCCAAAAAGCCGCCCGGTGGCGCTGCTTGCGGTGCCGTCTTCAATTTCGTCTGATTCAACTTATGCGCTATACCATGCGGCCCTCCGCGCTGGTCGTACTGTGCCGCTGTATTGTTGTTATAGGATGTCTCACATGTGCTGCGCTGTGAAGGCGTGCATTTATCGTCTCTTTTTCATGAATCAACTTGGCTTGGATTGCGGCAGCAGGAGGGGCGTAGCCAAGGGGGGGGGGGGTTCAAACCCCCCCGATAATTTTCAATTTTGCGTGTGTATATATACATGCACACATACAAACGCACGCACGAACATACATAAAGTATGGTTGAACCCCCCCCCCCCCCCCCCCGAAAAAAATTTCTGGCTACGCCCCTGGGCAGCAAGGCTAAAATAAACGCATATACTGCGATTACAGCAAAAGAAGTGTTATGCCATCGTCTATTAAGGCTTCATTTAACCGCTAGCGCGCTGAGAACCGCCGTTACATTCATTACACTAGTGTTCAGCAAAAAAATTACACCATCTCCCGCTAAAGGGGACCATGAGGCGATGCGAAGCCAGAGCACTTGCACGATCGCGTTCCGTTGGCGTTCGTTGGGCATGCTACCGACCTCGCGTCGTGGAACGCGAAGAGGGACGCTACGCGCGTCGTATCTTCCATCTAGCCTGGCCGTTAATTCTCACAGGGCAGGCGGGCGAGAGGGGGGCTGCGTAGGAGAGGAGAGAGAAGAGGAGGGGACGCGCATGCGCTCGAGCACATCGCGGCGTTGCGCAGGAGAGAATTTCGGCATGTCTAGCCAAAGCCACCTAGCTTTGGTCTAGCCCGCGTTTCAGAGGAAGAGTGGAAAGGGGGAGGGGAGAGGGGTATGGGAGAGGGGAGGAGAGAGTGGAGAGGGAAAGTGGAGAGGCGGAGGGAAGAGGGAAAGTGGGGAAGGGAGGGGAGAGGGAAAGTGGAGAGGGTATGCGCATGCGCAGTAAGGGTGGTCACGCCGCACACCACCACCACCACCACCACCGGATTGAGCTCCGCCTTAAGATACTTCGCATCTAAAATAAAGTAATCCCACAGAAATCGCATGTGCTTTCGGTTTTAATTTTTACCGGCACTACATTCGTCATCGCGTCCACCAACCAGTGTTGTGGGCATGTTTCACGCCAATGGAAGAAGACCGAACGCAGATCGAAAAATTCTGTTCTAAAAATTTTTACTCACTTTCCAGAGAAAGCGCTGCAAGTTTAGACACTTCAGACGGTACGCTTTCTATTGCGGTACAAAAGAGAGAAGTTATGAAGGACGGTAGACAGTCCCTTTAAACATACGGGTCAGGAGAGTGCACTGGGCGGCCGTGGCTTATGAGGTACAGTCACGCCCAGGGCCCGTCGAATTACTTTCAGTTCCTCTATTTTAATAGTTCTTTTTTATCTCAATCTGCCATGTTGAGTGGTGGTGCATGGTGGCGATGGTGACGACAATGCAACTAGGCGCGTGCCACCACAAGCTTTGAAGAATCTGGAAGCTGAATTTCCATCTAATACCGTGAAATATTACATACTGCAAAAAATAGAAAATAGTTCTGTTAACCTTTCGCTTCTTATTCTGTCCTCCTCGAATGGTGTTCTGTCGCACGCATCTGCAAATGTTTTGACACTGCATGAAGGTACGCAAGAGTTATTGCGCCGTTTATGGCGTCACCGCCTGGCACTGTGGGTGAAACTGCAAACGTCATTTTAGGGGCGAAGCTCCTTAAGGCGGCACCCGTTCGTCCCTCGTAGTCGTAGTCGTAGTAGTCGTAGTGCGTAACCAGTCTTACACTTTGACCTCCAAGGTGGTGCCGGTGGGAGATTTTTCCTGTGCGTTGTTGAACAATAAAAAAATCACAGCATATCCACGGAGTGAATGATGATGAGTGGGCGAAGCTGCGGAGGTTCATCGGTAAACCGTGAATCTTCCGTGAATTCTGCCCAGTACATCATCACCGACGTGAGATCGGGCGCGTTTATACTAAAGTTTCGATGAGTTATGACGACTTGCAGCGCACTTTAATTTTACATGTACGCTGTGAATTTTCATTGTTTAGAAAACCATTGCTTAGAAAACATCTGGCGTCTTTCGTTAAGCAGCTGGCGTCTTTTCGTTTTGCTTTAGAAACATCTGGCGTTCTTTCGTTTTGCTTTTACAAAACATCTGGCGTCTTTTGTTGGTTTATTTCATCAATCAACGGCGTTTTGAACAAAATTTTTATTGTTTAATCACGCACAGGAGAAATCTCACCAGGCACTACCTTGGAGGTAAAGAATGGCTGCTAATGGGAATGAGAGACAGAAGAAGTCGGCTTTTAGCTAACGCTGCGAATTTTTTATTGTTCAACAACGCACAGGAAAAATCTCCCAGCGGCACCACCTTGCAGGTCAAAGCGTAAGACTGGTTACATACTACGCTACGAGGGACGAACGGGTGCCGCTATAAGGAGCTTCGCCCCTAAAATTCGCAGCGTGCGTGTTAACTAAAAGCCGAATTCTTCTGTCTCTCATTCCCCATTAGCAGCCATTGGCATGTTCCAGTAGGAAACGTTAGTAGAAGTAGAAGTGTAAGTGTTAGCTAAAAGCCGACTTCTTCTATCTCTCATTCCCATTAGCAGCCATTGTTTACCTCCAAGGTAGTGCCTGGTGAGATTTCTCCTGTGCGTGATTAAACAATAAAAATTTTGTTCAAAACGCCGTTGATTGATGAAATAAACCAACGAAAGACGCCAGATGTTTTGTAAAAGCAAAACGAAAGAACGCCAGATGTTTCTAAAGCAAAACGAAAAGACGCCAGCTGCTTAACGAAAGACGCCAGATGTTTTCTAAAGCAATGGTTTTCTAAACAATGAAAATTCACAGCGTACATGTAAAATTAAAGTGAGCTGCAAGTCGTCATAACTCATCGAACCTTTAGTATAAACGCGCCCGATCTCACGTCGGTGATGATGTACTGGGCAGAATTCACGGAAGATTCACCGTATACCGATGAACCTCCGCAGCTTCGCCCACTCATCATCATTCACTCCGTGGATATGCTGTGATTTTTTCTTTCTATATCCTGACGCCGCATGATGGGGCCATACCAGCAATACTATACTTCCTTTGACGTGCTGACTGGCTGTTTGTAAACGTGCACGCTTCAAGAAGTGAGCTTACCCCACCTCAATCTTCACCCGAATAACCTTTTCGCTCGGCGTATATATATACGCTTATATCCTCCATGCCCGGACATTCACCCACACCACGAGTAAACAATCTCAGTGTTGCCGCCATCGAGTCACGCTATTGTTTTCGCGCCTACGTGCGCATATACACACGTCTTGAGGAGACGAGGTCCTTATAAACAACACCGCACTTGGCAAAACGTTTCGGCGTGCCCGCGCGCTGAAAATAAAGCTGACGCGCGACGAGCATTGGGTGGCGGTGAATCGATAGTGTATACCTTTATAAAGGCAAGAGAGACCTGTTTTAAGCGGCGGGAATAGAAAAAAAAACCGTGTTTTTTGTTTTTCTTTTTGGACCGCTGTATACCCGCTTGCCATGTTCGAATGGGGGGTGAGGGCGCATGGGCAAACAACATCTATACAGCACACCGATTTATTGCTCTATGGAGGAAGTACAAGAAGGAAAGCGATGTAGAGGCGCAAACCCATTTTGCAGTCGCGAGCAGAACCCCGTTCTCTCGCGGCTTGTCGCACGCAGGGATTATGCCCCGGCTTGCCGAGGGATTCTTTCTCTCCCATGGACGAGCTCCGCGAGCACGGCACAGACCATTTTTCTGTGCCGTCGTTTTTTGCCTGAAATTTGATATCCGCGGGAGATTCCCGACTTTCTTATTATTCTCCAAGGTTTCGCCAAGAAGTCGAGCTCGGCTACGCACCTTATATATATGTGTGTGTTCGTTGACGTTGATGCGTTTATACTTTTGATACGCGCTCCCAGGAATAGTCTGTTTCGATGTGGGTAATTGGTTTAGCTTCGGCATGCCGCTCTTTCTGCGGAGAACGCGCTCACTACGTATAAGAAAACGGAAGGAGTATAAAAAACGCTTATTCTTGATTTCGGGTTTGTAAGGCATACGTTTCTTTTTTCCGGAAAATCCACCCATATGACAAAAATGATGATTATTTTGGGGCATGGGAAAACTGAGCCACGAGGGGAGAGAAAAGGAAAAAGGGGCGAGGGAGAACGGTGCCGACCTTTTTCACCGCTTTCTTACCTCAGCCCGAAGCTCGCGCTGTGTAGCCTCTGAGAATATAGCACCCGACAACATTGCGGGACGAAAGCAAGAAGAGAAACGCCGAAATTGAGAGAGCGGTGATGGCGTCAAGTGTAGCGTAAGAGGATGCGGTCAGGTCCTGCTTTTCGTTCTCCGTCGAGCGGCGACCTATTCGAAATTCAATTTCCCCTCGGACGACGTCGCCGTCGTGTGCATGTGATCCGCCGCGTGAAGGGCGAAATAATCTAACCAATGGGCGCGTGTCTTTCTCGACAGCGATGAGGTATATACTGCGTATATATGCAGCTGTTAAGGTGGATGGGGGGGGGGGGGGAGGAGGGGCAGGAGAGACCGTGATAGTGTGCGCGTAATGTCATCAATTTATTTTTTGTTTCCCTGAGTAAGTATAACTCGGTTCAATTCGGTTTATTCATTTCGGGAGCACGACAAACATTCGAATATTTGGTTTCCGGTGCGTCAGAATCCATTTCGAGACGACGTACGAAACACACAAAGGAAATAAACGCATTCGTGAAGGCGTAATCTCGTTATCGAAATCAGTGCGACTTGATACGGATCTGGAGAACGTGCAGGCTAATCCGGAAAGATTCCACGACAGTTATATCCGATCGTCTTTTTTCGGTTACAAGTTGTCCAGGGGACATCAACTCCCGTGGAAGCGGTGGAAACGTAGGAGGTCTGGGTGGGGAACAGAAAATACCAACGTTTCTAGGGAAGTACAATGTTGAAGTTCATGCGACCAAGAAATTATGGAGCTAAGATGCGTATAGACCAACCTAAAATGAAGTGGAGAAATATTGTCGCATGAAGTGACGTGTTCGCGCAGAATATTGGACGCTGTTCACGGACTTCCCTCCAGATCTGGCTGCGATGAAATTTTCAGATTTCTAGGCACTCTTCTCAAAGTGCATGAATCTATTTTGGGGGCGAAAAACTGATACATCGCACTGAAGGAAAATGTAACGGGCGTGATCGAACGATAATGTATTATCCAACGTTCGAATTCTAGTGGGCGGTGGTTGCGGACGAAATTACCGTTTTCTTTGCCCTATGGTGATGGTGAAAGAGAGAGAGAGAAAAAAACGAAGAGGAAAGGCAGGGAGGTTAACCAAGCTTTGGCTCGGTTGGCTACCCTACACTTGGGGCGGGGGAAGGGGGAATATTAGAAAGGAAAGGGTAGAGAAGAAAGAAGGAGAGTAAGAAATAAATGGATGAACAGTTAGCTTGAAACTACACAACACGAGCTCGCGCTGTTAGTTCACAGGCGCTCGTGAAGTCCGGTGGTCCTCAAGAAGCACAAGAGGGCTTTCGTGGCCTTGCGTATATGCGAGACCGTAGGCCAAGGTCCCAAGATCTTCTTTTCTGTCAGTGGTCTTGAATCTAGGTGATGGTGATGATGAACCTTTCGATATGGAGACGGCCTGACGACGACGATCGTCGTCAGCGCCATAGAACAGTGGGTTCGACTGATGCAGACACAGCTACAAACACTTTACTGCTAACGCGTTAAGACGCTTTGAGCCAGCACTAGATGACCAGAATGTTAATTCGAACGCATGGATTAGTTTTGAAAATGTAAATTTGCTGGCAGCCGAAACATTGTTTTCGGTAAGGATGTTACAGTTCCGGCGTTATTGTGCTAGCGCCACTACTGACATTTATACCTCATCATGGTTTTATTCAAGCGTATACGCCCAGATAGTTCTTGCCAAAGAAATCCATTTGTGGCTACCCTTGTCATTCCGGAGTACAACTAAATACAGGCGGTTAAACCATGGATGCTGGATGGAAGTTAAACTGTCTCGCACAAGACCATACAGTGTATCAGAACTTCTTGCAATAATATCTCGATACAAAAACACAGCTAAAGGAGAGAGAAAATTTGTCATCTATACCTGGGATTCACAGCCATCTTATCGTCACCTAATAGTGACAATAAGCTGGTATTCCTGAATCCACCCGTGCGTACGTGGGTGGGCATATCAAGATAGTGAAAATCTTTCTACTAGAATGTCTATGGGAGACCAGCGCTGGATCCATGGGTGACCAGGGTTGCCACTCACTTTCGAGTAAATGTCGCCAAATGGCGAGCAAAAAGTCGCCAAAAGTCGCCATTTTTTTACAAACCTCGCCAAAAGAGTCGCCATTCTAGATATATGCGTCATACCTAGTAATAAAAATTTCCTCTCACGTATAGCCCCATAGAATACAGTGCCATCCAAGACCGTTAAATTACATTGACGTTTCTCAATGCCAGTCGTATCGCCCGCTTCACCATGGGAGTGCATGGTGCTGCTTCTCCGACTAGCCGCAAGATGTGCGTGGTGGCGCAAGGGTGAATGAATGAAACGCTCATGATATCCTTCCGTCCCTGTCCGCTCCTTTCAAAGGTAAAAGTGTCGTAAACCTTGGGCGAAAACCTTGAAAGCGTTGTTTGCAGACAGCTTTACGTACCCTTATATGAATTAAACGGATTATAAAAGGTTTATTGAAGGTAACACGACAGAAGTCTTACAGGAACCGATCATTAGTGAGTCTTACACCTTTTCAGTGTGAACTAATATGATACCGGACGCTACCGACCCTTTCTTACAGTCACTTATATCTACACGCGTCAATCCGATGCGTTATTAATGGACAGGTAGGCAATGTAAAATGTTGTATAGCAATTGTTGTCATTGCACACGCTTACCGAGAACAGTGGAAAATGCCCCAATAAATATTTTTTATTGCACAAATAGCCGCGTATCCTCCTCTCTTCGCTATTCCCAAACAGTCTTTACCAGCTGAACTGGGGGTACTGCAACAGTGAATAAGTCGCCAAGCTATTCAGAACAGTTGGAGCATTGGCGGTACAAATGGTCGGAACACGCGGCCAACCCGTCGCCTAGCCCCTTCAGAAGCGAAACTTTTGAGAAGCTTAAAGCGCCGAAAGCTATTAACTTACAGTCAAACACTGTCCCCTCGCGGTTTACATTTTGCTAGAATGTCTCCGGGGGACGTTCCCGTGCCTCCTGCTTCTAGATGAATTGATGAGATACACACGAGTTACAGGACGGACATACGAAATGACGCGTAGTGTGCACACTCTACTGTTAGGTATAAAACCAAGAAAAAATGCAGAGAATGTTGCCGCTCATTCGTTGCGAAGACACTGAGCTTAGGATGTATAACTCAGCGGAGACCTAAGCCGAAAATCGCCAAAAATTCGCCATGTCGCCATTCATAATTTTAGGTCGCCACGGGCCCCTAAAATGGGCCCCACGGCCTCCATTTCAGGGTATTAGCACGTCAAAATCTGCGTAAGCAAGGACGGTGGCAGGACGACAGGCACGTCTTGCACCGAGTGTCGTTAAAATCCGCAACCGGGATAACCCCTTGAAAAGTGGTCTGCGCGGGAAAGCAATGCATACAATCTATTCGCAATTATACCTTGCTGTCACGTCACTGTGGCTGCCATATTTGTATACTACCATGGTGGGAAACTACGTTCATGTAGTCACGTGCGGCCTATCTAAAACACAAGCAAACAAGACACGGGTGTCGTCCGTATCACACGCGTACGATTCTCTGTAAAATTTTGTTTTGAGGGGAAGCCCTCCGTGTCTTCTGACATACGTGCAACCACGTTGGTGTACACGACGACGCAGGGACAGTGAGTTGCGGCAAACCAGAGCAGACCGCGCGTGGCGCTCGAAGCGGCAGGAGCGCGGGAACGAGCGCGTGTGCGTTTGACGTGAGCGCTCGTTAGTCGCTGGCATCGCGGCGAGTGCCGCGCGCGATTGAAAAGCGGGCTGGCCGCAGTGGGGGGTCGGCGGCCGAGCCGCTGCTGTATACACCGCCAGCACACCGGATCCACCGCTGCGTGCGCCAGAGCCACGCATGCTGCAACCCTCTATACCCCCCCCCCCCCCTTTCTCCATTTCCGATGGTTTCCTGCAACCTCCGTGCGGCGTCCTTAACCCGCATGTTGCCCGTGTCCTACCTTCACAAGACGCCCTATTCTCCCGTCAAAACGCATCCGCCAACAGGAGCCCATTTTGAAGGAACATGACGCACTTTCCAGCTTTTTGTTGCTGTGGTACCTGTTATAGACTCTTTCGTTTCCCGGTATGATCGTCATACGCTCGTCCATTAAAGTGTATATATATGTATATCTCGGGAAATCCCTTAAGGAAACCGGAAATGTTGGACCCTGGTAACAGCCGTCGTCAGTGGTTCGAATCATTCGGAAAGCACTGCTTGAAAGCTTCAGAACTGATTGAACAATTATGTAGTGTGCGGACGGATTTTCTTTCTCTTCTTTTCTACCCAATTGCCGGGCCTTGCACCTATCACGCGATGCAGAGTATCCAAGCGAGTCTAGCCGAAAAACCTTTACTGAGAAGGAATTCGGGACCTCCCAGGCACCCTGGGTCCCCGAGCGACCCCACCACACTCAAACGTTCATGTAGAATAAGTCCATGACGCTGGCAGAATAAGTCCATGACGCTGGCAGCCAGACTGGCGGCGATGTTCTTTCTTGCCCTGTCCGTGGAGCGTAGCGTGGTCTCCCAGTCCTCCAAGCTTTTCTTTTTTTTCTTTTCTTTTTTTTAAAGTGGCACCGGCCTACCGGGAGGAGAAGACGGACAGGCCAGAACCGAACTGTTAACCCGGTTAACTTGTCTGCCTTTCTCGTCTTGTAATTTTGTATTCTCTCTCTACAGCATACAACCTTTTTATAGCGTCCCATCTTCTCTGTTGGACCTATAGCTACATGTTTGGCATATGGTTTTGATGTTCACCTGCAATTTGGGGGTTACGTCAGGCGGTTTGTTGGCTCAGTAGATTTAACGAAAGATGTTTATAAGAAGTGATTTCACTTGCTGTTGAGCATTGATGCATTGCTCAGAGTACTTTGCAGGGTACGCAGAGAGAATGCTCACTCACTCACATCTCATTGAAGCAATGTGAAAGCAACCATTTCATTCAGTTGGGAGGCTCAATATAATGTTTCTTAATCCATTAGATCAGTCATCACACATTCCTATGTGGAACACTTTAATACCAAAGAAAGAAAAGAAAAAAAAATACCTGAGGTTGAAGGCGCTTTAGCACTGCAAAAGTATTAAGCAATGCAAATGCTGCTTCTGATAAACAACACGGGTATAGCTTGGTAAAGTAAAACATTGATAATTTAATTATATAGACTAGTATTGTAGCCCTGCATGGAAGGCAACCTGCTGGGGCTCTGGGCATTCACCACGGGCCGCATCATTTCGCGTTGCAGGCGATGCGGAAACTCTTACAATACTACCTTAAATACGACCTAATGAAACAGTCACTCTTGGTTTGTGTAGGCAAAAGCGATGCGAGAGCCCGATGATTATCTTTTTAGATTTAGCTGTAAAGTGGAATTTATCTTACGTGTTACGGAATTTATCTTACGACAAATCAGTCGTGAGCTCGAATGCTTCAATCCAGCTTCTACGTAACAAAAAAATTAAACGTAAAGCGTTCCGTCGTATCCGAAAACGTTCGAAATGAAACGCCGAAGCACCGTTAAAGCCTTTCTACGTAGCAACAGGGGTACTAAAAATGACATGGATGGGTGAAACGAAACGTAAACAAAAGACGCCGTCCTTTTTTTTTTGTGCTGTTGCAGCAATTACACGCCAAGTCCAATGCGCGGACGATCTCTCCGGAAATCGCGACTTGGTGGGTGGATGTTGCGATCCGGGGGTTCTGAGAACCGATAATACCCTTGCCGGCACTCCCACCGCGGCACACTAAGCGACTCGATGTACAACAGCGAAGTAGGGGCGCAGTGCACGGCCGCTAGAGGCTATATAGAGAAAGGCGCGTCATTCGCTTCGGTTAAGCTCTTCAGAGAGATTGCGCTGGGTAGATACATCGGAGCGAAGCATAGGAGGAGAGCGAGAGACCGCCGAACTACAGCCCGACAGCGCGCTTCTCCGCAGCACCGTTGTGCAATGCGGAAAAGAGAGAGTCGATTGGGAGTCTATTGATTTATGGCCGGGCACCTGGGCTCGTCACGAAGGGCGCTCTGTTTACGCGCGTCGCCAACAGGTGTCTCCTCCTTGCTTGCGCTAGTTTATCTCCTGTCGTCGGTGGCCGCCGCCAATCGGATTAGTGCAGACGGCACGGCGTTCTCTTTCCCGCCGCCCTCCTTCTGTCGTGTTTGCTGTGTCGTCGTTGAGCACCGAGCGAGCGGTGCGCTTCCTCGCGGGACACGCTCCATAGACGCTGGCTCGTCGAGAAGTGGGATGTGCAGTGATCGAGTGTTGTGGAGTGGAAGTCGTGCCGAGATTAGGAGGGGCGATGCGCGTGGCGCGGTCATCTAGCGCTGCGATCGCCAGTCTGAAGTGAGGTGGATAAAGGAAAGAGGAGACCAGCTATAAATGAGGTGGTTCAGGAGCTCGAGAGATCGCGAGCTACGCTGTCATAGTGACGGTGTCAAACAGATTGGCGCGACATCGGAAAAGAAAGGGAGGGGGGGGGGGCGTGACGAAGTGTTGTAGACGTTTTAACACGAAAGTGTTTTATGCCGGGGTCCACCAAGACTTCAGTGACGTATTTCCGTCACGGAAATGACGTTGAAAAAATGTACACCATCAGATGGCAAAGAAAAAAAGCTCCGTCAACTGGCATCGAACCCACGACGGTTCAGTCCGCAAGAACAGATTCCGGGCATGCTATCCACTGCGCCACAGTCACAGACTCTAGTCGCTTTACAAACGCGTCTTTTATATTTGACACTCTCCTCTCACAGTGCTCTCAGTTGGCGGGGTGGTGCTGGCCTCTATGAGCGGTAAAGTAAAATAATTCATCAGTACTGTGACCTCCGTGTTTAGCACCTGCAACGCTTGTTGCTTAACGTCCGTCTCATTCGGCGTGTTTTCAATAGAACTGCAATTATGTCAATGCCTTAACAGACCGTGAGGTGGCGATCTTAGCCCAAGTGTCGAAAAAGCGTCAGTCTCGCTCACAGCATCACGCTAACCCTAACCAAAAATACCTCTGCGACGCGCGCCTGCCTCACCTGGCTGTAGCACCGCGTTCCCCGCTTACGCTCCCCCCGAGAAAAATCGCGGCTGGGCTACAGGGGGGGCGCGACGCGCTTTCCGTTTCCCTCTAGTCCGGCCGTGGTATTCAATCACACTTTTCACAATGGTTAGCGCAAACGAAACACGGACGAAAAGAAGAAAAAACGACGACACAAGCGCTAACTAACAACTGTAGATAGCGTTGTTAGATAGCGCTTGTGTCGTCGTTTTTTCTTCTTTTCGTCCGTGTTTCGTTTGCGCTAACCATCATGAGCATTTTCCAACTCGCCCAATTCGCTACCCTCCTACAATCACACTTTAACATGCCGCGGGATGGCAACCAAGTTTTGCGTCCAATATGCGACGCTCTTCTGGCTATCACACCTCGTTCTCTGATTACGCTTTCACCGTTAATCACTACAGCTACAACAACAGTTTGTTTAATCATTGAATGTGTAGGTACGTTATGGAGATGAACCACTCAGCATCAAAGTGGGTGCATCGACGTTAAATTGTGCTATATCTGCTAGACATCTATATATATTGTGCAAACTCTAACATAAATGTATAACAAACATTAAACTACTTCTGTAAGGACACTGTTGAAAATAAAGAAGTGGGGCATGGGCTCGGGGAGAGGCGCGAGAGACAAAATTCTCACAAAATTAACTTGTAAAAAATCTTTTTGTTAAACAAAATAGGAAATTATTCTCATTACTAGTTTTTAAATGCTACCCGATTCTTGGCCAATCCCCCTGAGTGGGTGTGAGCCAGCAGTACAGGATCTACATCTACATCTACATCTACAAAAAGGAGAGAAGAACGAAGTGGGATTCGGAGCTAGCCCTTGCACTGTAAAGACTTCTATGACCACGGGTCCTCGTTATTTATACTTGGTGCCGTGAAACCCGGGAGTAGTCATTCCGGGACTACCATGACTTCGGCCGAGCGTCTTCGGAAGGTGCGTGGGACTGTCAGGGCCAGCGTCTCACGAAATATTACGCTCCTGACAGGACTACTGCATGACCCCGACACCGAGGCGCGCGAGGTCAACAGGCAAGTCGCCGCTTTGAAGAGCAAGAAAGCTGAGCTCCGCCAGTTGGATAAGAAGATCATCGACGTTATTCTTGACGAGGCAGTTGAAAAAGAACTCGAAGACGCTGCAGACTACCATGAGAAGGTCTTGTACGCAATCGCTGATGAGCAGTATTTCCTGTCTGAATGCGAACAGTCTTTTCACTTACGTGACACGCCTTTTGTTTACGCCCGACACGACAGCCGAGACTACAACCGAGCTGGTTTGTGTAGAATCGTCGACGTCTGTGACAGTATCTCCGAAAGCATGGAAAGAGACATGACAAGTTGCGAAGGCTCGGAGTCCAACCACGAAAGCGGACTGTCTGCGAGTCCAGAAACAGGTGAGAGCATTTCGATCGAAGTGGAAGCAAATAACACCGAATCGGTGGTGATGCCGTGCAGAAACATTGAGCAATCAAACCAGGATCCAATGATCGAGGTCTCTTTTGGCGGTGGTGAAGCGGTGATGACGTGCGTGAAAGATGAACTTCTTGAACAATCACTTGACTCTGTTGATCCAGCACAGCTGTTAGACTACTGGACAGACGTGTCCGAAGAAGTTGAACATTTTGGCAGCATTTTTAAGTGCATTGTAGAACCACGAGAAGAAGATCAACCGATGACTAATGTCGAAGGCAGCCCAGTGGTAAATCAAACAAATGGTGGAAGCAGTGCCATGAAGGTCAAGGACGAAGATGAGCAGGATTCTGTAAGTGACCAACTGAGGAAGCTTGCAAATGAAGAACCTGCCGACTGCCTTCCAACCAGCAATGATGGCTCCTTCGATCTCCTTGGCGGGGAAGCTAGCAGCCCTACTGCGTTTCCTCTGGTGTCTTCGTCGTTGGATGCACAGCCTGGACGTCAGGAATTTGTTCCGCTCACCTTCGTGGAACTGGACAAGGTTATGACCAAACAAGTTGATCACCTAGGCGATGAAGTGAAAACACTTCTGCATCCACAAGGGAAGTGCACTGCACACGGCGCCGAAGCAAAACTACTACAGCTCGATCCAAGTGTCCAAGCCACTCTACGAGCTTACTCCCAGGGAGCAGAGGGATAGCCACGTACTGAGACTCGCCCCTGATATGTTGAACATATCAGAAGGAGATGCGTCCATCTCGACATCCGTCTCCAAATTCGTGATGACGCATAGTTCATGCCACAGAGGCAAATGTCGCTGCAGGCATACAGGCACTTCGTGGAGAACACCACGACAATACGCTGCGGCAAAGTGTCTGCAGGAGAACCCGAATGCGGAGCACAACAGCAGTGTCGTGCCGGGATGGAAACGTCGGAGATGAAAACGCGCACACCATTTCCACGCCAGATCGACACGCTGCATCCCGGACGAGACGGGGTAGCCAGAGCCTGCTCCGCGCGTTTGGTAACTGGCCACGTGGTGAACCGCCCGATACCAATGTTGTATACATTGGAAGCAGCGAAGTGACTTGTATGATGTTCGTGCTGATGTTCGTGTTGTATGATTCCTATGACGGAGGGATCAACCATGTTTTTTTTAACAGTTCCGCTGTTAAAAACATCTACAACACTTCGGCCGAGGTAAATACATCTACAAAAATTGGGGGACGCTTAAGCTTCACCTTTAAGAGTTGAACGCGATAGCGATATCATGCCCCTAGTGCGCACTTCGAACACTACGAGTGTTTAACAGAATGCGCACACTAAGGTGTGTGCTTTAGTAATGGGTAGCATGCTTTAAACCAAGAGCAATTATGCGCGAGAAACTTTTTCGAAGTTGCGATGCACCCACTACGTGGTCTTAAGAGAATACGCGCAGTAATGTGTGTGCTTTTTGTAATGGGTGGCTCTCTTTAAACCACCAAGTCGTTATGATATTGACGTGGTGTGACGCCCGATGGCAATGTACGCTTGAGCCACGCAATATTACTGCGATATTACATCTCGTACTGTGACACCTGTATAGAGGACGCGTATTTTTGTGAAGCATGAAAGTTACTTTCAGTGCAGCTCCAAGCAGAGGCGTGGCTGTGTGGTAGAACACCTGCTTGCCACGCAGACGGCCTGGGTTCGATTCTCACTCGGACCCAACATTTTTATCATTTATTTTTATTTGCAGCTTTTTCGATTTTTCGGTCACGGACAAGATGATGATTTTTCGCTCACAACCAACGGCGCCGACGCCGACGGCGGAATTTCTGCGATACGAGCTCTTTAACGCTACCGCGTTAAAAACATAAGGCCGAGGTAAATACCTGGGGATCCGTCGTCTGCACTTTCTGACCCAGCTGCTAGAGCGAATACTGAGGAGAGGGAGAGCATGGGTAAAGTTAAGTGGGTGAGAGGGAAGCCTAGCGTAACGAGTTGAGCCTGGTAGAGAAAGGGTAGTGACGTGGAGAGCGTCAAGCTGGATAGAGAGAAGGGCAGCAAAGGCGAAGCTATGGCGGGATCGAAGCAGTTGGTGTGGAGAGGAGGACCGGCTGATAACCATCCTGGAAAAACTGAGGGTCTCGCATTCGTTCGGGAATGTTCGCCTCGCATTCGTTCTGGAATTTTCGGCAATGGGCAAGCTAAAACGGATGCCACCAGCTTCGCTGTTTAATCAGTCTTCGCGACGTTAAGCCATTTGAAGCTGCGCATAATTATTCGTTCTTCTTTTTGTGCAAGACAGTCTATAACACATATAATATCTCTCACTGCAGGTACTCGATGCAATGAGTTTCTGTTCTCAGGTTAATGTTGAAGCTGACTGATCAAGGTCAGATCAGTGAGGCGCGTAAACTGACGAAGAGGTGCTCATACGCAAAATGTTCTATAGTTTGGAATTTCCATGCATTTTATGTGTCGGCTACTTCAAGCTTGCGCCTTCAGCACGGACTATTTGTGTGCCCATGTTAGAAGGAGCTTCCCACTCACAATCTGTAGTTCTATGTTGAGCAAGCGTGAAACAATACGGTGGCGAATATACGACAAAAGGATACCTCGTTGCGAAAGGATGCCTGGCCGACCGCTTCCGAATGGTGTCTAAACATAGACTGCACATCGGCATCGACGAATGGATATGTGGCTATGCTGTCATGAGCCGACAGTCGCTCGCCTTTACAACACGACAGAGAGCTCACGCCGTGTAAGCACAATGCTCAAAATATGGTTTCGTCGAGCCGTGACAAACGGTGCTCATTCATTCGCACAATATTCGCGCATTATATCGCTGGGCTGACGTAAAGCTTCGCATTTTCTCTTTATACTTCCATATTTTCGGTCACACAATTGCACACGAATATCGGCGGCGCTCAAAAACCGTATACGGCATCGTGGTGCGTCAGCGCGGACGGCCGCAGCGAATTCGCCGCAGGGCAGAGTGATGGCTGAGGCAGGAGCACAATGGGGCGGACGGTTGGTCGGTCTCGGCGCGAGCATTTCGCCGGTGAAACGTCAGGAGCGAATGTGCCCGTCGCACGCGTCGTCGCTCCTGATGAGTTCAGCCCTGGGCGAATCGCCGAGCGTAGACTACACGCATGTGTGGCTTCATGCGAGGGAAAGCAAATGTTATACATGGTCCGCCGACTTGTCTCTTTTAACGAAAACGAGAACACTGCCAAACGTCTGCTGGAGGATAACCAATAAAAAAAAGTAAGTTCGATTCCAACTTAGAAAGAAAGGAAAGAATCACAGTTTGAAGTTTTGGCCCTCCAGTTATTTCCTCATGTGTAGGTGTTGTGCAAAGAACATTGTTGCACTTTTGTTAAGAGAAGTTGAAAGGTATGCCTTTGCGTTTATAGCGAATTATCTTCCAGTAGGGGTTCGCAGACGCGCAATGTGGGGCGGAATACTTGAAATTTGGTGGCAAATTGACAGAACGGTTCCAGAAGGTGCAGTGCTTTGTAGCACGGTCTTGCCTTGTTGGCGCGGGAAACTTCCGATTAGTTTTTTCTTTGACCCGCCGTGGGACAAATACAGTACCAGAAAGTATTCTTAGGTGGGTAAACTTAAAGGGTCAACCTAGATATTATGCAAAGCCCACCTACAGGCTACTGGAAAACTCATCTAATAACACATTCAGCTTCATCCAAGCGCCTTCTACGTATCTGTGTACGTTGATTTTTGGTTGGTCATTGCCTTTCAATCATGTACAAACTAGTCCAGCTTTCGACCTTGTTGCTTCACATCTTCTAAGCCACTTTTGAAGTATCTGAACTGAACGGGACTAAATATTGATTTCACTGAGAAATTAAACAGCGTAGCAACTGAGTAGCTCTGACAGCAACACGTCTCCGCAAAGTCTTTTCGTTGTAACAGGCGATTCCATCCCTCCTTTTATGTAAAAATGACAGCAAGTAAGCGAAATGGGAAGGGTGTAGGGAGGCTATGTTTCTAGTGTGCGGTTATGTACTTGCACCAGCATATTAGCCATACGCACCTTTGTCCCCTACGCGTACACATGGTGGGCTTGTTCATGTTCCTGCATTGCAGCATTCACTTGCGTACATCCACAGCTGCATTAGCTCATGCAAGTGCACTATAAGATTGGATGATCCCACTACGGAAGCGTTAGCGTTACATTTCATCCACCATTACCCATCGACCAGTTGGCCATCAGCAAGCCAACCGCGTACGCGGACAGTCGTCTTAATCCATTGCTGTACATCGGCTCATACAGGCGCTGCTAGGAACTGTAGCCCGTCCCACTACAAAGACCTTATGCACGTGCAAATACGAGTCCACGAGGGCAATCAACCAGTCTGCCACCCAAGCCGTAGCAAGCCAACCGTAGACTGAAATGTACCCGTCTTTTAGCGAAGCCATACTCTAGTAGAAGACCCAGCTTCGCAACCCTCAACCTCGCGGCGGCCGCTTTCCTTTTCGCTTTCTTCTTTTTGCACCGCTCGTGCCACCAATGCCGTCGTTTCGGGCACGCCGCGGCTGTGGTTGACAGTCATGCATGCGTTCGGCGCCGGGCGTGGAATTTCTCCTTCCTCTTCGCCGTCTTTTTTATCGCCGCGGCCTCATCTATGGCAGCGATGCTGCGGCGCTCAACGAGGGCACAACGCAAAACACTCGATTGAGGCATGGTGTGTACTGTCTGCGCCAGCTTCTCGCCCTCTTTCGTTTCCCGAATGCGCCGTTTTCTCCTCTCCACGTTTCTACCATTTCTCTGTAAGTTCACTACATCTGAAAGCTTCTCTTCTTCTCCGTCAAGTTTCTCTCACTCGTTCAACGGCACGTCATGCCTGATATCCTCCCTCTCTGCCTTTATTCCCCCCGAAAAGGATCTACCCTTCCCATTGTACCGCCGATTACTTCTTTCTGCCGTTTATCCTGCAATTGATGCCCTCGCCAAGTGCTGGCACTCGTGCCCTGACGTCATGCATTGCGGCGCGCCCAGCCACCTCGATCACTCTACGCATGCAGGGCGCCAACGAAGGAACTTGCTTGCTTGCTTGTGCCCGTTTGTTGGCTCTTACCCACTACGGGGGATCGGCCATGAAACCGGCGGTTAATTTAATAATATTTTTTAAAGAATGAGGAATAAATCAATTGCCGCAGGAATAAACGAAATTTTAAGAATGACTAGTCGATATGGAATAAGGAGGAGAATAATACCACAATATGAGAAACAATTACCGAATGAATGAAAGGAATTCTGGAGTATCAAATTTTGTTAAGGAATAAGTTAGCAGGGAATTCTTCGTGTCTCACCGAGAAATTCGCATAGGGCTGAGCAGACGTTCCCGTTGCTGAAGCCAAGAGAAGACGCCCCAAGGGAAAGAATATTTTGAGAATTCAGATTAATTCTTAAGTTTCTGAATAAAATTTCGAAATGCTTTTTTCTATGCCTAATGAATCGACGGCAGGTAAGCAAGAAATGATCAATGTTTTCAGATTCCTGACAAAAATAGCACATAGGAGATGGCACCAGACCAGACCTGTATAAATAAAAATTAAGTGGGGGTATCCGGCATCGCAATTTTGTAATAGCCACTTCCAGTCTTCGAGTGGGACACCATTTATTATTCCAGCCGAATGAAAGATGACCATATTCGGGAACTGGTACTTTCATACTTTTGGCATCTTGAGTTAGAGAATACTTCCGAAATCTCGAATCAGTAATAAAAGCTGTATCAGGTACAATGGACAAAATAGGACCACCCAGAGACCACCGCGCGAGAGTGTCTGCCATCTCGTTTATTAGTATGCCACAATGACCTGGGACCCATACCAATCGCACGGTATTCAAATTTTTTGGGATTAAGGAAGTGAATGCATTTAGAACGGGAGACTCAGAAGCAGTAGAAGATAAAGATGTACATACTGTCAGCGAATCAGTAACTATAACAACTGATGACTCATTCACTGGTAGTTTTCGAAGGGCTAATATAATTGCGAGGAGCTCAGCTTCGAATATGGGAGTATAATCTGGGAGGCGCAAGGAGTACGACCATGATAAAGCCTCTGAAAATATGCCCACTCCCGCTTTCTCTTCGCGCATGGATGCATCAGTGGCAATTATGTTATTTATGCCCAATCGAAGTAAATGATCCTCTAACAATCCTATTAAATATCTTGAAGGTAAAAGTTTGGCATTAGATGGGAAGATATCATCAAATTCAATTTTTGCTATGGTCGATGATTTATCGTTTGCTACGATGTCGCGTATGTTAACATTTAATGATTCTAGTTGGTCCTGTACGAACAAAACTTGTGGTTTATATATTCGAGACCAAGGCTCATTAAAAAAACGTTGACGATTCAGCTACGAATATAAACTGTACTCGACTTTGTGAGGACGCAAAAATTTTTAAATATGTTTTGACGGTGAGAATGCGGAATCTGCAAACTAGAGTGGGGATTCGGGCTTCTAGGTATAGATTACTGTTTGCTGTAAATTTTGGTACCCCTAGACAACTTCGAAGGGCCTCTCGCTCTATGAGAACCAGGGGATGAAACTTGTATGCAGGCCCCCCTGAGTATAGTATGCAACCAAACTCTAAAATTGGTCGAACATACATCCGATAAATCATAAGTAGCTTGTCTCTGCGTAGCCCGGAAGAGTGGTGACCAAGCTTACGTAACATCCCAACAGCGCGTGTTGCCTTACATTTGACGTGCTCAATGTGTTTGCGCCAGCTGAGTTTTTCATCATAAAAAACTCCTAAATATTTGACACAGTCATTTTGGGGAATTACTTCTTGGCGATACTGAAGGGAAATTCTAACTGGAGCATTCAATGGAAAAACAATCAAGGAACTTTTGCTAACGTTTAGAGTCATTCGAATTTGTTCAAACCAGAATTCTAAACTTCCCAAGTATGATTGTAATACTGCATACAGTGAATGAATATCACCTGCCGAAGCAAAGAATGCAATGTCGTCTGCATATACATAAACTGTAACGTTATTGTTCAAAGGAATTGAGCTTAATAGAATATTGAATAAAACAGGGGAAAGAACTGAACCTTGAGGGACCCCTCTAGATTGATCATATTTTGAGGATGATAAGCCACGTTGGGAACAATAAAATTTCCTACCGTTTAGGAACTCATACAACCAATTGATAATATATCCCGGAAAATTCAAGTTTTTTAAGGAATTGAGCAAGATGACATGTTCGACACTGTCGTACGCCTTAGCCAAATCTAGAGTGACTAATGCTGCCAATTGCCGCTTGTGGCGAGCAAGCTTAATACGTCCCTCTAAATCTACATGTGCATGCCATATGGAGTATCCAGGTCTAAATCCTATCTGACATGGGCTCAATAACGAGTTATCTGCAATAAATTTAATGATTCTGATGTATAATACTCTTTCAATTAATTTAATTACATGCGAAGTTAATGCTATAGGTCTTATATTATCAATATGCATACCTGCTCCTTGTTTCTTAAGCAAGGGAATTATTTTTGCAAGTCTCCAGTCTGGAGGGATCCAACCATTTCCAAGTGAGTGATTTACAAGATTAAGAAGGTTCTGAGGAGACACATCAAATAATATTTTTAACATGCCTGACGTAATACCGTCAGGACCGGGGGTTGAATTCGGGAGTAACTGAACAGCATGCGCCAGTTCTTCTATGGTTACGTCAATGAAATCATTCACATCTAAAGGTTTTTGGAATTTTGTTTGTAATTGAGAGGCAAATCGCTGTTTTAGTCCCAATGCAATATCATCTAATAAATCAGCCAATTCTTTTGGGGTTGGAACAACTGATTCTACGTTAATAGGAGAAGGAATAGCCTTACGAGATCTAAGAAATCTAAAAAGAGCTTGTTTATTCTTGCTTTTAGATAGAAAAGTATAACGATTTTCGTCATGTTTAGCTTTAGCTTCGGAAACAATTCTCTTAAATTTAGCTTTGGCATATTTATAATTACTCCAATTAGTAGGATTCTGGTTAATTAAAAGTTTTTTCCATGCAGCCTTTCTGCGCCTGTACTCTCGATCACAATCAGAATTCCACCATGCACTTACAGACTTTCCATTTGTGGAAGGTTTCGTAAACTGTGATTTTTTCATAGTGCTTTTTAAAACAGAACACAAACTCATGGCTGTAATTTCATTTTCAGTGTTAGTCAGAGAGGATAGCGTTGACTGTAAGCTTTTTTTAAATTGTGAGTAATTTACAAAAGTGTGCGATTGACATTCCGTTGGGACCAAGGGGATATTAATGTCAATAACTACGGGACGGTGATCGCTGTTTGTTGCAGCATCAACCACAGCCCAAGAAGAGATAAAAAGGCTTGAGCTGGCGAATGATAAGTCTAAAACAGATCTCGTATTACATCGAATAAATGTAGCGACTTTAGAATTTAAACAAGTATAATTGTTTTTACTTATCCAGTTCCACAATAATTTACCGGGAGAGTCTGTGCGGTAACCCCAAGAGACGTGATGCGAGTTAAAGTCTCCTGCAAAAAATGTGTTTGGTCTACAAAAGCTCTGAGTGATGTCAAGAATACCTTCATCTTGTACGCCAATCGGAAAGTAGCTGTTAACAATAGAAAGTGGAGCACAGCCTGGTATAGCTAATTCCAATACCAAAACTTCGTGTTCGCCCGATATTGACTGATAAGCAACTTTCGCTTTATGACAAAATTTTGCCGATATAAAACACGCTAATCCTCCACCTCTAGAGTTCCTGTCCAAACGAAAACATTTATAATTCTGTAAATGAAAATTATGATCCGATGACAGCCAAGTTTCTTGTAACAAAATTACGTGAGGGGACTGTTGGGAAATAAGGTATATTAAATCTGTGGTAGCAGACAGTATAGACCGGCAGTTCCACTGAAGAACCTTAAGAAGACCTATTTTGATGATAGGCAAGCAGCCGCAACTGCTTGATCCAAAATACTATCTTTTAAAAAATCATTCTTGTTCAAGGGTTCCTTCACACACTTTTTTGATTTAGAATTAGAAATCTGATTCTTGTTTGAGGGTGACCTATTGCGTTTAGGAAGTCTAGCATCCATATCCATATCCTGAATCTCTTGTGAGCTAGACTCAGACAGACATTCTTGGTCAGTGCTTTGGGTATTAGAAGGTCGTTTATCCTTATGTCTGGCAGCATCTGATTGAAACGCAGAGGAAGAATGAATTACACTGAAAGGATTCTGCATACTTTTGGCTAACTGTTCCGAAAACCCATTCAACTGCATGGATATTACTTGTGCCAGAGTTTCTGATAAATTCAATAGGAGTTTTTCTAGGGACTTTTCCACTGCTTTTTCTACGATTGAAGTAATGGACTGTGCCACTGATGTATCCATAGCAAGAGGCTGACGGGCTGTAACTCCTGCATATCCTTGGGTCCTGCTCTGAACTTCAGCTAGAGCTTCTCTGCGCGAACATCGCCTTCTATCAATGACTTCGAGAACCTGCATTTCTTTAGCCCTAGCAGGACAATCGGGGTGGTCGGCCGGGCGATTAGTTTGGCACAGGCAGCATGTCTGGATATCAGATTTGCAGTCGTCAACACTATGTTCAGACCCACATATACGGCATCTGACATTAGAGCGACACCCGTTAGAGCTGTGACCATATCGCCAGCATTTGCTACATTGCAGAGGTCGTGGAGCAAGGGGTTCAACCCTGTAGATTAGGGGCCATGCCTTTATCTCTGATGGACGCGATGTTCCTGCAAATGTAGCGATAACTGTCTCGGTGGGAATCCGCACATTATTGGATTGCCTGTTACAGCGGTAGACTGACACTACCCCTGCCTCTGCAAAAATATCCAAGATTTCCGCCGGCGTTAGACTAGCATCAACTCCACGGACTAGACCTTTGCAACAAGCAAGGTGGGGAGGAATGAAGCAGCTCACCGGATGATTGGCAAAAGAGGTACACTTTAGAAGGTCTTGGATACAGGCCTGGTCTGGTGAGCAGCAAAGAATACCGCCGCGACCAAACTGCCGGACCTCAGTAATTTGGAGAAAGTGAGGGGTCACCGTGCGAAGCTCGGTCTGGATGGCCTTGGGGTTCTTCATCCGAATAGCTCCACCATTCGTCGGCACCAAAGCAACGGGAACGCTGTTGATTCCGCTACGCAGAAAGAGCTCCAAGGGTACATCCTGAGAGGGAATAGATGCAGACCAGAGGGAAGCCCTCTGGCCTGGGGATGAGACCGACATCAAGAAAAACCTGAAGCTACAATGAAATGCGTGAAAAACTCAAAGCAGGCAATAACCACCCAAGAAATATTAAAATAACCGCCGGTTACAGAACCTATAAAGCCCCCGTAAGCGACTTCACCAACGTTAGAACGAGCCTGGACACGAACGAGCCGGATTCGCAGACGAACGCGCGCGAGAGGGATCGCTTTCGCTGCTGGCTTGCTTTCTTTTCTTCAATGCGCGTCGGCTTACTCGATTTTGATGCGCCTGCAGCAGCACCTCTCGTATGGCCCTTTTCGAAGAGGCAATGATTAGAAGGTCCCCTTTTCTGCTGCGCGAGCGCAGGCGTTGCACTCGGCATAGTCTTCCTATTCTGTTCTCGGTGCTTCTCCGATTTCCATCTATTTCCTCTCTTCCTTCTTCTGCTCCCTTCAAAGAAATGCGATTAAACATTCTCTTCCCTCGCCGTTCACGTTTATTACATCGAAGCTGTACTTGGCCAGTTTCTGGCGGATTGCGTCCGTGGACTAAACGACGCGCAGAACAACAATTTTCGGCGCCTTTCGCGTCCTCGCCACCGCCGATGCCTCTTTCACGACTGTCGCGACACTAGCCGGTGGCACTTCCCACCAGTCGTTGTGCCCCTTTGTCTTGTGACGTAGAGATCGCGCTCGCGCTGTTATCAGCAGTTGTCCTTTGGACTCGCTATGAGACGGACGCGTGTCGTTCGCTCGGAGGGAATAGCGGGAATTGAAGGAGTGCCAACGCTCACAGAAGCGCGAATGGGCGCGAAAACGACTTGAAGCCGCTGCCGCAGAACTTGTAGCCACAGCCGCTGGCTGCCATCTTCGCAGTTGTAGGAGGGCTCCGAATCTTAACACCGAAGCTGTTCCAGCTCGGTGTAATGTGTCGTGACCCAGAATTATCATCATCATGAACCGGCACGCGTCCTCTTCTTCATCTTCTGCTTCGCTTCTAGAACTCGTGCGCCGATTTGTCCGGCGTATAGCAAGGGGCAAGCACAAAGCGAAGGAGAGATGCTATAAGGTCAGGAGGAGGGCGAAAAAAGGAACGAGAGAAACAGAGACAGAAAGAAATAAAGATATAAAGAAAGAGAAAATCTTGGCGAAAAGAAATTCCTCGTGAGGCGGCGTGATTCGAACCCGCGTACCCACGATCCGAAGGCGAGCGTGTCAACCACTCGGCTATCCAGGCACGCTGACGGAACATAGCATAGCCTTGTATGGTATCATACAGCAAGGGGGTAGAAAAGGGGAGTGAGGGTGAGAAAAAGGAGGAGGGGAGAGAGAGAGTAAAGCAAAGAAAGAGGAAAAAGATAGCGAAAACGAAGCAAGCGAGAAAGAGAGAGAGAGAGAGAGACAAAAATAGGAAAGAAAGAGAAATAGAAAGAAAAGAGAGAGAGAAAAAGAAATATAAATAGATACAATAAAGGTGGGAAGAAATGAGAGAAGAGAGAAAAAGAACGAGATAGAGAAAGAAAGAGAAAACTAAAGAGAAAGAAAGAAGGCCGCCCTGCTCTTTAGAGAAATATAGAGAAATAGAGAAATTATGTTGCCCAGCGAGCGGTGACGGGCCCGTGCTTCGCTGTGCCAGGCTTTGCGCAACTTAGTGCAAACATTTTCTCTTTTATTCTTCAACTGCTTTGAAGCTTCTCTGACGCTTATTTCGCTCTGTCCAGTAGCACTAAATGTAAATAACGCGCTGTTATTTAGTACGCTTTGGTGCGCCTCCAGGATATCAAGAGAGAGAGAGAGAGAGATAGATGATGATGATGATGATGAAATAAACTTTTAATTTGCCAAAACAGAGAGAGAGATAAAAAAAAAGGAAGGCCGCGAGGTTAACCAGATATTAGCATCTGGTTTGCTACCCAGCACTGGGATGGGTAGAAATACGGGCAAGAAAGGGGGTGTAGAGAGAGAGAGAGGGAGAAAAGATAAAAAAAAAACGCACGCACACACACAGAATAAAAAACAACACACACAGGAAGGGCGTTCTGGTTACAATCGTTCAGAAAGGCCGGTCGATTGCAAGAAGCGCAGTAGCGCTTGCATGGCCTTCTTCTGCGACGTTGCGTCTTAGGAGTAAACTATACGTTAAAGCTGGAGCCTGGATTGGTCCGTGGGTTGGCGGCTCGCCGAGGTATTCGCGTGCTTAAAGCGTATGAGTTGGGTTGACCGCTATCACGTGAAGATAGCCGATTTTGCATCCGGACACGACCCGTCACTCTCTGGCCTCGATAGTGCGAACCCACTCATCGTCGTGGTTCAAGACCTCATACCCCGCTACCCTTCAGGTGTCCCTGAGATTCTGCACAACTCGATCTGTTTCGATGTTAGGTGTTTTCTTGATGCCTCCGTTTGCCTATAATGTATTTTCTTTGTGGGGGTGCTATATCACCCCTGTAAAGGCGACTGCCGTAGCTTGGGCGTGGCCGCTGCGTTTGCAACGCACGTGCTTGGCGTAAGCGGAGACGTTCGTCCAAGGTCAGGGATGCGCTGGCTGTAACCCGAGTTTTAGCGCGGTGGCACCGGCATCGCCGCCGCGGAAAATTAGGCCGGCGCATAGAAACGGCAGAGAGTTTCTCTTGGGGTGTGGCCGCGCGCGCGGATGGACGACGGCCACGGTAGGTCCGGGGGGGGGGGGGGGGGACGGTATACCGCGGCTCGCTTCCCTCGGGCCCTCGTGGTGAGTCGTGCATCGGCAGCGCCGCCTCCGCATTTGTATTGTATTATGTTGTCTTATTTTATGGTGTATTGTATGTCTTATATTGTGTATAAGTTTAGCGTGTTACGTGTTACTAATTCGGCCGGCGAGCTCGCTATATATGTAAAGAAGTGTTTTAATAAACCTCCACGTTTGTTGCACGACCGCGTGAACTGTCTCCGTGTGTTCCGAGGGCGGCGGCGTTTTATCGCTCAGACCCCACAACTTTATTTTCGCTTGGAATATAACCTCGCCGCAAGTTAGCATTACGGTGAAACTTGAGGATGCTTATCTGCCTCCACTGACCGCACGTAAGACTCTTGACGGTAATTCAGGTCAAGAAAAGGCATTTCGCGGCAGAAGACATCGGCGCAGCAATCAACAATAAGGGAATGTGCAGAAAGAAAATCGATTGCATATACGAGGCCGTAGGGACGTAGTAGGCAGTTCTGAAAGTAGAAACATTCTGCAGCTGAAACGTTGAATAAATACAATTTCCTTTCCTCTGATTTTTTCTACTAAAAACCCATAAGCCAGCATTCCGTGGCACAGCCCAGTAAAAAGAAAAAAAAAAGAAATGGTATTTATGAATGCCATTGAAAATAAGTGCCGTTGAGCATACTTTAGAGCACCACGTGATATCAAAGAGGTCGGCTTGTTGGCCCGATTTTTTGCTTTGAAAATGCGTCATCTTTGAATAAAATGTTTGCTGCCAGGGAGAAATATACAGGAGCGTACATATAACTGAAGTGGGCTGAATTCAATGAACGATAGTCTAGAAATATAGTGATATGGTCCTCCGTTTGTTTATGTGTGGGAGCTCTGCCATTTGTGACAAAGGTGAACTGCGACAATAATGGTAAAAGGTAAATGTGCAAACGAAGAGCGAAAAGAAGTAGACGATATACGCATTCGAGTGGCAATCAATTGCGAAGCTGCAACGGACGCGATGGTTTGACAAAATAAACGACGCTGCTACCGCCATCTGGAAGCGGAGGCGAACGATATGCATACGCCGCTTTCTGAGCGGCGTGACAGAAGACTTCGCCGGCGATTCAAGGGGGCGGCCGAGAAATATGGCCCGGGGGGGGGGGGGGGGAGTCTTCTTTGAAGAGGTCGCTTTTGACTGGAAACTCGGCGCCACGAAGGAACGGCCCGACACACGTGATGAACAAAACACTTACTAAGCATATACCGGAATGAAACTGAAACTTTCATTCCTATACTGTACTTCTTCATACTTATGCGCATAGATCTACGACGATTTAGTTCGTAGTTTATATATTATCATATATGTACACACGCGCACGCACACAGTTCTCAAGCGCGCGGAAACGCAGATACTGGTGCACACTTGCGAACACGCGCACCTACGCACATATATAAAAAAAAGTTAGCGCAGTCTCGCACCGGAATTCACGCATGGTGGCGCGAAAATTAAAATGAAACCGGGAGACATTTACTAAGGAGTGAAAGGAGGGGAGACGTGATCGTCCTGAATCGTAATTATGCGAACGTCTTCTCGTTTCTTCTGGCATCGCGATGTGGAGTAAGATTAGCGACCACGAGTAGGCCTATAACTGCAGACGGTGTACGCGTGCACCAGACGTGTGGCTTTTACGTACTCTAGGCATCTTGTTCCAAGTCCTCGGTTGTCTTAGTACTGTTAGTACTGCTGTGGTATATTAAAAACGCTTAGTGTATACATGCGTGTGGAGGTGAACACAACAAGACCATCGGCCCCTTAGAAGCGCACGGTCTGTCCGTGAAAGCCGGCCTGCCCATGAAACTTGGCCTGCTCGACCAGTTTACAATAGGCGCTTGGCTACGGCGCAGCGAAGGTGGTTTCATCAGCGTCTTCACTTGTGTGAAAGTCTGCGTGTTTGGCCGCAGCAGTTGCATGTTCACAACTTTTAAGCCTGCAGCAGGTGTTAGATGAATCGAAGTGCGATATGATAAGGCCGTTATTTCGCCATTCGCAAGGTGCAGACGACGAACTGCTGCTTATACCGGCTATTAGACTGCTGGAGGAATGAACGAACACAAAGATTAAATCAAGTCAAGCGCTCGACCAGTGGCAGCATCTCGCGTGGATATACAGCCGGCTTTTTGAACGAGGAGTGCACTCAGACTTGCCTCATCTCCGTTCTTACGCATCCTCAAACACCTGCGAATTATGCTATGGCAACGTTGAGAATTACAATGGGAGGGCTATAAAGTGATTTTCAGCCAACGCAGGTTATCCACCTTTGCTTTGACTATAGAGTATACTTTTCTCTCCTCTGTACGTATCTTCACGCCAAATCACTGGCACAGAGAAAACGTGGACAGCAACAGCGATATTGCTTAGGCGTCCCCTTGTCCGAGAGTGTTGGGCAATATCGAAATCGCGCATTCGCACGTAGGAACGCGAATAATCCGGGAATAAGGCAAATTGATGTGCTCGGGCGGCACGTTGCGCAATCTCGCATATCCGCGCTGCTTGCGTTCTCGCCGATTGGCGCGCAATTTAGAAAAATGAGACCAACGAACGGCGAGAAAGCCGCGCGAGGCGAGCGGAATAAATCCGGACATTTAAACCGAAACGACGCGCGGAAGGCTGGCGATACAGGCAACAAGCACTAGATTGGAGAGAAAGAAAGAACCGAGAGAGATGGAGAGGGAAGTAGCGGTGGAATGGGGCCTTGCAAATTGAATCTGCGCTGGAGGAGGTACATGAATTCTGCAGGTTATGAAAGAGACACGCAACCTACCAATGCTACCCCTGCTGCTGGTGCTGTTGCCGAGAGCGAAATGGAAACGTTGAAAGTGTAGCATTAGCTCATATTTCACCGCTGAGGATTAAATTATGCCGCTCGGCTGCTGCCCGTCCCCCCCCCCCCCCCATTTTTTTTGCAGATTTTAGTTCCTATACACCTTCGTCTCCTTAGCTACTAGCGTGTATTTTTTTCCTTCGTTAGATGTTCTTTTGCTTACCAGCCATTTCTCCGCCCAGGTGTACGCCTACCATGTCCTTCCACCCTTCTGCAATGCCATTACAGCTTCCTATACGTTTTCGTCGGCAACTCATCAGCTTCGGCTTGCCCTGAGCGTATACGCGCTCTCCCAGTCGCGAGTTTTACTCCGCGAGAATATTTATGTCGACTTCGCGAGAGAAGGGACGAATGGGAAACGAAGAGTAACGAAACGAAAACGGAAAGATAGAAAGCAGGGGGAGACATTCAGACCTTGAGCGAGCGAAACCGGTTTGAGTGCAACCGAGCGTGTGGCAAAAAAAAAAAAAAAAAGGCGGGAGGCTTTGCGGTGACTTATGACGGGTAGTATAACGTTGCTTCGCTTATTACCTCCCTACGTCTTCTTCGTTTTTTTTTTTTTTTCGCTGCTGGCGCTCCCGTTTTTCGCTTTTATCTTTGACGGCGTTGGTCGGTCTTCCTGCGTTCTTCGAAGAGTGTGTACCTTATGCCGTAAAAGATTGACTTTCTCCGCGACGTTATTATAATAAAAAAGCCGTACGAAACGAACTCTCCCGCTTAAGAAGCGCGGGAGCGAGAGACGGGGAGTTTTTGAATTCGCGCATATTTTAATTCCGCGTTGCCGCCACTTCGCTTCGGAAGAATATAGGTTGAAATGAATGAGAAAAGAAAAAAAAATGAATATAGAAAGGATGTGTTCCGCACCGTTTAGTTCCGTCTCTTCTTGCTCGAGTGACGGGTCGAAGTTAGTGCTGAGTGTTCGCGAATCGAGGCCCCTTGAATCATGAAGAGACCGCGATACCTCCTTGACTAGGAAAAAATAAAGTACTTTCAGTGCTGCAATTAACAATGCCGATGTCGGGTATGTTTAATACTCAGAACGATGTAAATCGATTTTGGAGAAAGGAATAAAAATAATAAAAAGACGATTAAAGGAAGTTCAGGTGTGTCAGTGCAGTAGATAGGCAGAATATATTGATATACTTAATACGGGAGTCGGCTGGAGCGGTTGAAAGTTGTGGACTTCTTGCTGTTCCGTGTTACTTCTATAGGAGTTGAGTTATCGAGAATAATTGAAGGAGATGCCGATGGACATGAAAAATAAAGATTAAAAAGAGACAAATGATGGTTGTTTAAACGACTATAGGTTGGGAAGGGATAGAAAGAAGCATTGATGAAGAATATTCCAGCAATTGGTGGTTTGCAGACGACATCGTACTCTACAGCAGTGACGGCGACGAATTAAAAAAAATTGTTGAAGAATTAAATCGAAAATGCGTGAAAATGTAGGGCTCAGAACGAATACGCAAAATGCAGAGGTAATGCTAGGTTGCCCTTCGACAGAGCGAGAGTTCGGGATAGACAACCGGACCTTTGAATAACAGAGAGCTGAGCTAGTTGGCAAAATATTCATTCTAAAAAGCGTTTGTGGTTTCGTGACTCATTTCTTGTGTCCGTGTTTGCACGCCCTGTCTTTTTAGAACGGACCTTTGAATCAGTTCATTGATGCGCCCTTTCGGCGAAGCAGCGAATGCGATAGCAACAAATTGTAATGTTATACGATGTAAGGCCAGCAGCTTACTCGTTTTACCGCGAAAGCTGTTATGAGATCATTTCACCGGCCGTTTTTGGCGCCGTAGTTGTCCGCCGCCGCCGCCGCCGGTGTCCGTAACCAGCATCGCTCGAAATAAGAAAAAAAAAAACGAAATAAGAAAAAACTACTTTGCAAAAAGGTCCTATACAGCCTTCATGTCGGGAAGGAACCACATTAGCATATGCAATATAGCGTGGTAGAAGAGTAAAATAAGCACGAAGCGTCGCACAACGCGAATTCTGTAACCAGGCGTCACACAATGCGAATTGCGCAACGAGTAGGTTGTTGAATGCTTCCAACCCATTACAAAGGACTCTGCCATAATTCTTCGTCGTCATCAGTCACAGCATCAACAAAGTGCGCATAATGCCTTACGTGGGTTTAGCAGGTACCAACGCTCTCCATAGAATGACGAAAAATGGCACAGTGCCTGCTGCCCTACTTCTCAAAAATTACAATGATTTATAGCGTAGTGGGTTCCTCACAAGTGCACTTGTATTGGTTGCCAAGGAAGCCCATAAGCGCATGATCCACTTCCTCGGGGTCTCAGTAAAACTACAATGATTTATAGCGTAGTGGGTTCCTCGCAAGTGCACTTGTGTTGGTTGCTAAGGAAGCCCATAAGCGCATGATCCATCTCCTCGGGGCTTCAGTAAAATTACAATGATTTATAGCGTAGTGGGTTGCTCGCAAGTGCACTTGTATTGGTTGCCAAGGAAGCCCATAAGCGCATGATACATTTCCTCGGGGTCTCAGTAAAGTTCTTCGCCCCCCCCCCCCCCGTCTCTCTCCCACGTCAACGTATGTTATACAGCACGGCGGGAGAGGGACATAGCGACCGGGCGTCACCTAATGCAAGTTACATAACTGGTGGGCCGTTTAAAGCATCCAACCCATTACAAAGGGTTGAGCCATAATTCTTCATCGTTATCAGTCGTCGCGTCAACAAAGTCCACATAATGCTTACAGACGTGTAGCTGGTGCCTGGCTTCTCCGCAGAATGACGGATAATGGCTTAGTAGGTGCTTCCGAACTTCAAAAAAATTGTGATTTATGGCGTAGTGGTTACCTTGCTAGTGTACTTGTATTAGTGGCCCCAAGGGAGCTTACAGCGGTGCTTTAGAAACGCCGCTCTTCCAGCTTTCGCTGTGACTGTGCTGCGGTTTCAGCGCAGGCCTGGCGTTTTTTTGGGATCCGATCTCGTGTAACTCTATACAAAACGCTTGTGTGAGGGAATACGGCCGTTCCAGGGAGCGAACAATAATAATATCTGGGGTTTAACGTCCCAAAACCACCATATGATTATGAGAGACGCCCTAGTTGAGGGCTCCGGAAATTTCGACCACCTGGGGTTCTTTAACGTGCACCTAAATCTAAGTACACGGGCCTCAAACATTTTCGCCCCCATCGAAAATGCAGCCGCCGCGGCCGGGATTCGATCCCGCGACCTTCGGGTCAGCAGTCGAGCGCCATAACCACTAGACCACCGTGGCGGGGCGAGGGAGCGAAGCGGTTTTCGTGCTTTCTGTCGCCTCAGCGCAAAGCAAGCGGGCCGTTTGCTGATGTCTGGCGAGATAGCGCGTACGGAGGTGCTAGCGACCGCGTCCTCATGATTACGAACAAAATTCGTACTCGCTGCTAAAGTGACGCAGCCCATGTATATCGTTATCGTTTCACGCCACCGACGGTGACGGCGACGCCGCTGAACGCAGGAACGGGCGCCTAAGAGCTGCGCTCTAAAATGGAATCAGCTAGCGCAGCGTGTGTTTGAGATCATTGTGAGAGGCCTTCATCGTGCAGTGGACATAAGATAGGTTGATGATGATGAAGCTATGAGGTACATATATCTGTTGATGGCGCTTATAAATTTGAACAGCCTGACCTTACTAATCTTCTGATGCCAAAGGGGCCATACGAAAGAGAAAGACGAGTTGTCGATAGCCATTCGATCATGGGAGAGGATCGGAACTTTTGTGGGCTCGAAAGATAATAATCCGAATAAGCGCATGTAGAGTTTGTGACGTCACCTCGAATTCTTGGCGCCGGAGTTCGGGCACGGTGCTCGGAAACGCTGGTTCCGTCTTCGTTATCGCTTGGAATTTTTGTTTTTTTCGACGTGACAATGCAGAGGAAGTTTTGAGAGGACGAGCACCACTGTAAACTAATGCACTACCTCTATTCGCCGCGAGATCGGGCTATAGGTGGCAGCACCGTCGCCGCGTTTGTGTGGATAGGCGGTCGACCGGCGGCGCGTATACAAATGTACACTCTAAAAAATACCATGCTTAATGTCACGCTAAACTGTAAATTTAAGCGTGATGCACATGCAAATGAGCCGTGGATGACGTTTCAAGCCCCACGTGACCAAAAGTAAGCGTGCGGTTCCTTCAGGTCAGCGTGAGGGCAAGGCTGCGTGCCGTGATTCTGTCAAGTGCAAGCGTGGGCCAGCCGTGTACGCGTGTGCAACGGATATCAAACGCTTACAATCCCGCGGCGAACACGCGTAAACATTTTCCGTCACGCATATACAAATCCTAATATGGGAGCCGCGATAAGCGCCGCCGTCTGCCCGAAGGGCGATCCTTCTCAACGATTAACATGACGAGGCGCATGCGCATTCGCCTTCTTCCCGCGCCTGTTGCGGCGAATACGGAACTTTACTTCGAAAGGCTCTCGAAGGGCGCGCTTCTGAAAGACTGCGTTTGTTGCGGGTTCTTTGGTTTGTAACACCGTTCAGGCACTGCAAGGCAGAGATTTCTGCCATGTTTACTTCCGTAGACATTCTTGGCGTGCAACGCGGCCGTTGCAAGCACACGGATTGTGATTGTGCCGAGTTCATGCGGGAAAACCCGCCACGGTCTGATGTTTCTGGAGCAGCAATTCCCCACGGATGGTGCGTATACTGCGGCCACTCACCTGCGATTCACGGACGGTTGGAGTATATAGGTAAGAACGTTAGTTATCTTTCTGTCGTACTCAATGACAGCAAACATTAAGGATTTGCAACGGTTTCTTGTGTCAGCTTATCACATGGGTTGTGCGAAATGTGCATTTTTTGTGTAATGCCTATCTGCCAAAATGTGCCTATTTTGTTTAGCGGGGGGCGAGAACTTCCTATGGGAGCAATAACTGTGTTCGAAACAAAAATTATAATCATCATGCTTTTGTAAACATGCTTCAAAACGTCATCATGCTTTTGTAAACAGTTTCAAGGCGGAACCAGTGAATTCCTCAGTGGTGTGTTTGTTGTGGTCAAGTACCGAACGGAAAAGTAAGAAAACAGCGCGTTAAGGCACTTTATTTCTGAAAACGTGTGCTTTTTTTTTCTTTTTTCTTTGTGTCAGTATTGTGTTGCGCACATGTCACTTGCCTCCTCGCTCATTGATATCTGCGATTTTAATAAGTTGTCTTTTGGAAGGCAGCACTTAAGGTATCTTTTTTCTTTTGTAGTTCGTGCCTTGTCGCGACGTTATTAGGTTTCACTATGGTATAGCATGCAACGGGCTCAACGTTCCGTCCTGTTCAAGAACCAAAGTGACACGATTACAATGCGAGGTTATTTGAGAAATTTCTGAAGTCAGAATGCACCTTGCGTTACAGGCTCGTTCACGACTCGTACATTACATGCTCTCTTTCATTAATTTTATCCTCCAGCTCTCCGCACCCACTGCCATTACAAAAAGGGTTTTGGTGCTGAGGTCAGAGTTACTACTGTAAATTCTGTACTGTGTTTATTCTAACGATTTATAACCCTGTTAGTGGGGCGGCAATGTTGTTACGGCGTGTGCATCTTAACTTAGAACAACACGATCGACGCCACAGTGCAGGTGTATTCAAGCCCGCTCTTCTTTTCGCTTGGAGTGCGACTGTGCCATCCATGGAATCCTTGCCGTGTTCGATTGTGACGCGGACACTTCTGAATGGTTGAGTGTAGGCTTTAGCGGTTTGGTAGTCTTTTTTTTTTTATTTTGGTGCTCTTGTTAGTAAA
Organism: Rhipicephalus sanguineus; assembly: GCF_013339695.2. Lineage (NCBI taxonomy): Eukaryota > Metazoa > Arthropoda > Arachnida > Ixodida > Ixodidae > Rhipicephalus > Rhipicephalus sanguineus. The sequence goes on along the minus strand of NC_051177.1, from coordinate 75,355,611 downwards.
ACAGAGGTCTGAAGAACGTCACGGATACAGCGCACGTGTGGACATCGCTGTGTCAGGGTTGTTGTTCTACTGTGCTCTGTTTTGTTAACATGTAGGCTAAAATTGAATTTGAGTCATTTTTAACCAATACCGCTAGTCGGTGTCGCGTGTCAATGCACCGATCTCACTGACAGGGGACAAGGAGTGATCTTTCGGGCTTCCATTTCATTTGCGACGGTTACTCCCTGTAATAGTGCTTATTGTTCTAGCAGTAGTATATGTCGCTTATAGTATGCTGCTCCCGGTGAAGGAAGAGTCCATATCATTTGTTTAGCTATTTGCCGACTGGTGTAGCCTGCATCTCAGAAGCTATGCATGAATAGCGCTCTGGATAAGGATGCCCCTTAGTGCTGAGTTCGCATTTTTATCTAGAACTTGGGTTTTAAAGCGAGTAACTATAGGTGTTACCGCACTTAATGAACATGAATATTCTATGCCCGTGATAATATGCTTCGATAGCCTAAGCCTAGTTTTCAGTATTTTCCAGTATAGTTTTATCATTTGTGCTGTGCTGCGTGTACATAAGTGCGCATAAGACTGTGCATGCTTGTTCTCGTCAGTTTTGCTATGTGATGTGCTTTTACTCTCTGCTGAAACATTAAACCGTAATTGTTTTGATGTATAGCTGTTGTATTGCATGCCGTTGTTGCATTGTATTTAGTGGCTACGGCTCAGTAAAACTGCTCGTTACAGCCTTTTGAGTGTCTCCCCAGACCATGTAGTTCTTGAGGCAGATTATTATTATTATTATTATTATTATTATTATTATTATTATTATTATTATTATTATTATCTAGCTGAAAACTCCACTGTTCACTATGCGCAACACAATGAGCAGCAGTTCAATGCTAATGACCCACTAATTTGTCATGATGGCACAGCAATGGCCGAAGAACATATTAGTTTGCCGACAGTGACTTTTTGTGGTAAGCAGTCTGATGAATTCTGATATAGACGAGTTGTTTTCTACATTTGACACTTCGATAAATTTCTCATTTTTAAATCTCCAAATTGTATGGCTATAACACCTAACGTTTCCCGCAAGACCTCAGCCTCCACTCCTGCTCAATGCTTATTGCGAAGCATTACGCACGTGGTTTGTGCCTGCTCTAGATTTCAGTGTGTTTTAGCACATTCGCCAAGGCGACGGAGGGCAACAGGTACGCAAAAAGGTGGGCGAAAATCTCAGTATGTGCGCCTTACATAATATGTAAGAGGTCCGTTCAAGGGCTTCTCTGCCCTTGAACGGACCTCTTTGAGTGAAGCTTTTTAGTAAATAACATGAAAAGATCACGTGCGGCACAGTCGTGGAAGAGGAACATTGATGTCAGGATACATATGTGCACAGAACTTCTGATGTTAACATGGCATGGCCTTTATATGCGCAATGTTACCGAAAGGTTATTTCTTCGCCAAGGCACTTGCTAATTATTGAAGTATGTAAATAAAATAAAGCAAAAATGGTAAAAAAAGAGGCCGCATAAAGGGAGCTAGAACATCTATTATTCAGCACATCCGCATTGTAAATGCATATATCACTGCAACAGAAAATGCATGCGATTGATATGAAATTTCGTTTTTTTTACATTTATAGTGACATACAACCGTGTGCCATCCATTTTTACTTCCTGCACATATCTTGAAACTGAAGAAATGCGTATTTTTCTATAAAAACGGTAATATTACACTATGTAAGTAACTTTAGTCTTCGATTTATTGTGCAGGCAAAAAGCTCAACAGATGTCATTCAGGGCTCGGTTGATGTACAACCTACCACTAGTGGCCATGGCAAGGAGAGCCAGCACTGCAGCACAAGTGCCCATTGTGACGATTGCCATGCCGAAGACGCAACTTCACCCATGTGTGAAAATGAACTGGTCAGCCATTTAAGATGCCGTCGCTCCAGCCGTTAATTGCAGATATAAAGAGACGATGTATGCCAACTTCAGCATCCTCAACATTATGAAAATGTTTCAGCGCTCACCTCTAACTATACTTGAGCCATCGTTTATTTTAGCCATCGTTTCGTTACATCAGATTTTTGGAACAAATAAAATAAAAAAATATATATACATTGGTCGCATTTCTTCTGTTGTTCATAACCTTCGCGTTTCTTTGAAGAAAACGCCAGGGAAAAATAATTTCGAAAGGTATTTTTAGTCAGAAACGCGAGAAACTGAATGTTTAATGGGGAAAATGCTGTAATGTCGTCCGAGACATAGTGCGCATGGTTCGCTATCTTTGAACACGCAGCGTGTCACAGCGTGCACATGTTTGAGAGGGCATTCGCCCCTTCGGACAAAAAAAAAAAGGTTGGGGCTTGGTCACACCTTATATTGTTTTGCATCCTTCAAATGGACCACGGCTTACCAAAAACGCTTGTTAGTAAGTTAGTTTCAGCATCCTTTATCTCGCGTAATTTCTCTGCAGGATATTCAGCACTTGTCAAGTTCACAAGGTGGAGAGGAAAGAACACCTTTCTGAGCAAAGCTTGCTTCGAAGAAGTGGCCCTCGCCGGCATCGACCGGTGCTTCAAGCTGACCGCAAGGGAGAGACGGGAGAGGGAGTGGCGTCACTCCACCACTCCGTCTCTTTCCTCCTTTGGCGAGGATAATCGGCGCCGTTTTTAAGCGTGCACAGCCGTCACGCCATGATAAGCGCGGGAAAAGTGGTTCGTATGTCACGCCTGCTATGCGTGAAGAGTATGGCGCCCATCACTCTTAGTAGGCGTGATCGGTAAGCGTGAAGAAATATCACGCATACTTTAGGCGTGTAAAAAAACCTTAAAACACACGCTTAGGTAAGCATGAGATTTTTTAGAGTGTACGCAGCGGCGCTTCGCCGTATGCGGTTTGAGTCGATTGTTGGCGAGTAAAGCGCGTCGACTGTAGCCTAATGGTGATGTATGTGCCCTCAATTGCCACATCAATGCACGCAACCGTCCTAACGTACCTATTAATTGTGAAGGAAGTGCAATCTGCCCATCAATGGGGTACTGGCCTTCAGTTACATTCGTGTTTTGCCCTGTGCTCGATGTTTTTCTTTGGTTTATTTGCACGTGTTTAAATTGTGTTTTGCCTATACCACAAAATAAACTGTGTTGCGCGACTGAGCCATTGAAGTATTTACTTGCTGCTGTAGCGGCTACAAAGAAAGAGAACCTGTATTTCTGCGTAATTAGATGAAGTAGAACTTTGTGCACTCTGCTTTTCTGTTTGCATGAATACGCGTATTGCTGTAGAAATGCGTGGCTTCATGTCTTTTTTACCGCTTACCATCCTCTGCAGACGCTAGTTCATGCTTTGCGGTATCACAAGGATTTCCAAGTCGCCAAAACATCACGAGATGGTGTCACTAAAATTCTGCATTCACACCTCGACATTTAGTACTTTTTTCGTTTAGGACGACGCCGAATGAACTATGTGACGTGCCTTAACGGGAAAGCGGTACCCACATTGAAATGATTTTGGCGAATGGACGGTACGATGGTTAGACCTAGCGCCATACCGACACGTGCGTGTACTCACTTATTAGAGTGCATACAAGTCTCGTAAGGCGAAATGCTTATGTATATCGTGTAGGCATACGTACAAGCATTTGATACTGTGCTAGCACAACGGAATAAGCTGTAATCTGAGGACGCGCATGACGTACGCACACATGCGAACACGGTGTGACTAGTAGACGACGCAAGGAGCCATCCACACCGCAGGGTTTCGTCCGCTCGCCGCTAGGTGCCGACTCTGCTCGATCTCGCCGCCAATAGTGTCTCATTAACATAGGAGCAAATAACCAGTGCAATGCATGATTGAATGAAGGAGCGAACGAAAAGGGAGAGAGAGCGAGAGAGCAGAAACAGATGAACTCGTGGGTGAATGAATCGACAAACAAACAAACAAACAAACAAACAAACAAACAAACAAGCAAACAAACAAACAAACAAACAAGCAAGCAAGCAAGCAAGCAAACAAACAAACAAACAAACAAACAAACAAACAAACAAACTAACTAACTAACTAACTAACTAACTGACGACTGACGGACTGACTGACTGACTGACTACTACTAACTAACTAACTAACTAACTAACTAACTAACTAACTAACTAACTAACTAACTAACTAACTAACTAACTAACTAACTAACTAACTAACTAACTAACTAACTAACTAACTAAGCTTAGAACTTGGCTGAGTGACTGAAAACATGGTCAAGCATGATGAACGGCCAAACAAATTCAGCAGCTTACACGTGGATGTTCTGGTTTAGAACTGTACCTCACTGCAGATAATTGTTTATTTCCCCCTAAAGATTCGATATGATGTTGTGGCTTCGCTGTACACAATGATCTGCATACACGTCGTACCAGACCATTGGTCTACCATAGATACACATTTCGTTAATGAAATTATCCTCCGTGGCATCGATAGGCTACGGTTCAGTAATGATGAAGCGTTTGCAACAAATTACTGTAAGCTGCAACGTTACACATCTAGCATGTTGACACGAAGGAAAAGAAACACGTCTAAACGAGCATTTCGGCAAATGACGCCTGAGAACGAAGCGTGGTGGAAAAAAAAAGAATGCCGCTGCTAAACCTTTTTCAAACATTCATTCTATAGATACGCTATTCGTATTTCTCACCAGGCTCATCACCCGGTTGCGAAGGTCTCAATTACTCAAGCTACCATTTCTTTCTTTTCTTTTTTTTTTTAATCTAAGAATCGCTTGCTTTACTGGAAATCCGCTTCACCTCTATAAACATCGTATTGCGGAGAAGCAACCTTTCCCGGTATCGTTCGAATCTATTTTGGCGCGCGAACTAAATCACGCGCTAATTTTCTATTCCCCTCGCTCCCCTTCGTACCTTTGACCTCAGATAACGACCGCTAACGACGGTAATCGCGCCGCAAAGAAAATGGGGGAGGAGGCACATTTATGCCGTTAACACCTCTCCCTGAACAGGCGTTTGTCACGGGGATCCTCGCGAAGGCAACGGCAAACGAAGGGGCTAAGCGGGGCGAAACAGGCGGGCGAGATACAGACAGCGACGATGCCTAAAAATAGGGAGAGAGAGAGAGAGAGCGGCAGAAGGAAAGAGAGGAGGAGGAGAGGTAGATAATGCACGTGTGGCCTCTGTTGCGAAACGATGCAGCAACCGGGGTGACGCGCAAGCCACTCGTTCTGCCCATTGAGCAAAATAGCAACTGCTACTAAGCGCGCGTGCAGGGCTAGCCGCACGGCCGCGCACGTCACAGCGAACGCGGTCGCTAAATAAAGGGAGTTCGCAGAGGGACAATCTCTTCTACAGGAAAGAGAGGAAACAAGCCGAGCGGGCGGTGCGCGACGCGAGAGTTATAACGAGGCCGTTTCTTCTTTATTTTCTTTTTTCACGAAAGGCGCGCGCACGCCGGTGGATCGTCCTTTTAGAGATCGGCGCGGGCCATTAGGAAGCGATCAGCGGGTGCACTGCGCTCGACGTCCTGCTTCTTTCCGATAATTGGCGGCGAGGGGAGATTCGGGAAAAGAGGAGAGGGGGAGTGTAGGGAGGGAGATTGAGAGGATTTAGAGGGAGGGCCCCCCATTGTTATTAAAACGGTTTAAATAGTCTCCGTCGGCGCTTCGTTGTGACCGTCCTCGAAGTGAGACCGTTTTTTTAATGCTCCCACCGGACTCTCGCTGCGGCCTCGCCTTCCTTTTCGTCCCCGATTCGCCTCGGGGGAGGTCTCAGTTTCCAGAGGGATTCGTTGCTCTCTTTTTCTTTCGCTCTTTGTATAAATGTTTCATTCGCTATTTATATTGAAGGGAAGCTGTCCGTCCATTGGTTGCGTCCATCTCGGTTTCCCTCGTTCTCGCCTACTTTATTTATTATACTCGGCCTTCGCGGGAGTAGTTTTGGCGTTTATTATTTCTTTAAATTTTAAAACCACTTTTCCTGCCGCCCACACTGGCCGTGTGTGAACGGGGCGCTTGTTAAGAAAACCGTGGCAGTCGTGAGCTGGTTATCGGACTTTCGAGCCTCCATTGTCGGAAAGACGTTATTAAAGATTGCGACCGTAGTGCCATTAGGAAAGTCACTTGCGAATGCGATGCTGGATTTCGTAGCGTGAAGATGAATCGCTAGAAAGTTTTTTTTTCTTCAACCGCTTGATTTTTATCTCTCCGTGGAATTTGGCAGTGCGTCCCTTCGTTTCTTGAAGGTAATTTGTGAGAACAACGGAACCGCATTCAAATAAGCTGGGAGCATCTTTATTTTCTAATCATTTATTCAAACGAGTACTAATTAAGGCGTCCGTGATTTATAGGCAACGGGCTGTAACTTATTAACTTCGGCGATGTTTGTGGAACTTGTCGGCTGATGCCGAATTATAGGGCCTGTCTCAAGGTGTTGCGATTTCTGGTCTCTTTATATATATATATATATATATATATATATATATATATATATATATATATATATATATATATATATATATATATATATATATATATATATATATATATGGCGTCCCAACTATCACGCAGCACGATTACAAAAAAAACAAAAAAAAACTAATGGCGTTATCCAAAGAAAACCTAGATTATATTGTTTCTAGAACACTGGAGCAGCCGCTACTATTTTTTCGTTAATGAAGTTTAATTAATTAGTCATAATTATATTTGTAACTCGACAAGTACTCACCTAATTATCAAAATGTCAATGAGGCATATGCAGGCATGTTCAAATGGCCTCTGACTGCGCTTTTTTCAACAACGTACTAATTGCGCGCTCATTTTTTCTGGTTGATAAAGAAAGCCCGCGAAATCTGAGAAATGACACGTGACTAGACTGTTGCGCGCATCAGAAAGCTTCGCCCTCAAACACGCTCACTCCGAGGTAGTCAGTACAAAAAAAAAAAAAAAGCATAGCCTTGTCTGCCATTGCCCGGCCGTTTAATGCCTCATTCACACAGCCGTCAAATGCTTCGTCGCGTTACCGTCACCGCATCGCTCTTCGTCAGGAGAGAGGATTTTCTAGTCGTTTTCTCCTCAAAGCGGGTTGATAACGACGTAGAGCGGTGCTCTACGTTTCCGTCGCCGGCACGGTGACGGAGCCCCGCCCCTACAGATTGGGCCAATCAAGTGTCTTCATTCAGGGCGATGCCTGCACGGGTTTCACAACCACATATTTCTTCGTCACCGAGCTTCGTGCGGTCGTCGCTCTCTCCGCTGGCAAAGCAACAACAGCATCATAAAACCGATCAGCATCACGAAAGCAGATATATGTGGTTGTCAATGTAGCCAACGTGATGAATATCCTTCAATTTCGCGCGTTACAGTAATATCAACGCCGTTTTCGGGGTGTATACTCCTAAACAGTTTCTTCTTAGTTTACGAAAACATTGCGCGGGCAAGAACTTATTTAACTTATTTTATGCATAATGGTGATTTCGTTTCTCTCGTTGGCGACGACGATGGGGCCGGTCAGTCAACACTGCACAAAAACCTGCTGCTGTCGACGTTACAGCCACCATCGCCTATTTGTACACTGATCCGTCGCGCCTGCTGTACGTTTTTTTGACGTGACGGTGACGCGACGGAGCGTTTTACGGCTGTGTGAATCGCGCCTCACAGAGTCAGACCGTAATAAGAACAGCGCTGCTGCTGCTGCTGCGTTATCAATGCGAACAGTCGGTGGCACAGGTCGGCAAAAAAGTTTGGAGCTCACTCAGACTCACTCATGAAATATACGTTGGCCGTAGGGCTAACTTGAACTCAGACTCACCAAAATTCTGCTCATTCGGACTCACTCAGACTCAAACTCGCCGAAATTTTTCTCAAGCGGACTGACTCGTACTCAGACTCAAGAAAATTTTACTCAGCCTGACTCACTCAGACTCAGACTCACGGCTTGATCTGAGTCTGAGTGAGTCAACTCATGAGTGAGTTTGCCGACCCGCGGTCGGCGGAGATATGTGCATAATGATAGTGGCGTACAATCGAGTAAAATAAATCCCTGCAAGGTTGTGACGCATGTTGGCGCACGACCCCCCTCGCCGACCCTCACCAAAGTGCGAAACGTTGTCTCTGGCAACGGACAACAGGCGACGCGGTTGCTTGCATTAAGATTATTTCTTCGACTACATGTGCACCGGACCTTCGGAACTTTCTTTTAAATTATATATATATATATATATATATATATATATATATATATATATATATATTACCCCGCGTAGGCAAGCCTGTACTCCTCTCAACTACTACGGCCCTCGATCGCACACGCGTCTACCGTTCCGGCGTCACGTTGTCGCTATCCTTTCAATGTAAACGCATTCGGCGCCGCTTTTTCTCTCCCCACGCGCGTGGCACACATGATTGCGGTGTATGGGGCGGAACAACGCTCTTCCATTTACCGTGAGCGCACGATGCGCGCACAACGGCGGCGGCGACTGCAGCAGTAGCAGCGACGAGGGCGTCGGTGGCTGCCGTGTTCGGGACAGGCCGCGGCGGGTACGGCGCAGTGGGAGCAAGGCAGGAGATCCTGCCGGTTACAGCTGTCGGATAATTGAAAGCAATCAAACCGGGATCCTGGCACGATGGAAGGGAGAGGGGGAGCTCCCGATGGTCTGTGCGTGCGCGCAATAGAAGGGTGCACACAGCCCGGAACAAAATATACCCCCTCACTTCTTCCTTGGGCGGTTCACACTCGTCGGAGCTGACGGCGGCAGAGAGAGAGAGGCGACTGAAAGAAGAGATCGAGTCGCTGTCTCCCTTTAACGTCGTCGCTTCGGAACTGAAGTCGCGCACACTGCTCTCACCAGGTCTTCTCGGTTTAGTTTCAGTTTTTTCGCTGCCCAGATTGCTCGCCCCATCCCCCGTTTCCTTATGGTTTTTGCTCCGACCCCCGGGAAAAAAAACGCAGCGATCACATAAAAGAAAGATAATATGGAGGGGTGGTTCGCCCGTGATTTGCGTGTTCTTTGCGGCCCTCGAAGCCCTCTCACGTTCGCTCGGCGAAAGCGACGCGCCCATGCGGTGTTGCGACAAAAAACAAACAATAAACCGATGATTTCGCGTGGGCGCTCGCGTTGTTAGCCAGGAATTGCCAGCAGTAGCATCTCGTCGCGGGTGAAGCTCGGGAGCGAGGTACTGGCTGGATGGGAGAGACGTCAGAGGGGGGAGGCGCTGCTTATAGCAAGTGTCAGCCCTGCGGAAGAAGGGGAGCAGTATGCGCGGCCGGAAAGCCGACGCACGTGTCAACGCCTGCTGTGCTCCACGAGGAGCTTCGGTGTTATCTTTTTCTTTTCATTTTTTTTTGTTTTCGCGTGGCTTATGTTACTTTATCAATTTGTCTTTGCGCCGGTGTAGTCGCGGTGGTATTACTTTAACCCTGCGGTGAAAAGAGCGTACCTTGAACCATGAGCGTAATGTTGAAATTCATTTTGAACGGCCAGAGATGACGCTGAGGTCGCTCTGTCATTCCGCAACTGATGGACACGTCTTTACGCGCATGCGTATTCGCCTGCTGGTGTCGTTCCGAGCATGAAATGGAGCTTTCGGCAGAAAGTAAAGTACTATGCCATGATGGTGTGCGTCACTTTAGTAATCTACCAAACAATTGATATATCAATAACAAGATTCGTTTACTAATGAATTAGCCGTCACACGTATTAATTGATTTTCGTTCACTCATATAAAAATATATATCACCAAGCTAATCACTTCTAATGTGAGAGATACTATGGGAAATTGATGGAGTAGATTTTGGATTCACCTACTATACAGCATATTGAATCTTAAATGAAAAAAAAAATTACGGGCAGTTTGCACTATGTCGCGCAAAGCTTGGCACAGTGAAGCACGAGCCCGTTACCGCTCGTACTCCCCGTCGAACCACACGTCTAGCATCGAGATGCGCGGCTTCCTCCTCGGCAGTACGCATTCAGTCTATGCACTATAGAGCAGAGGTTGTGCGCGATCTCTCCTTCGATGGGCGTGGCTTAGCTACTGCGCATGCGCGGCATGGCTAGGTGGCGCGGTATCTGGTCGCTAGACGACGGCATGCTTGCTTCCTCTTTCTTTCAATTTTTTTTCTCTCTCTCTCTACTTCGTTCTCTCTCTTTCGTTGATGTTCTCTCTGTCTCTCTTTCTTTTTTTGTATATTTCTTTCTCTCTATTTCTCTCTCATTCTTTCTGTGCTGCGCTTTATTATCTCCCCTTCTCTTTTCCCTCCTCCTCACCATCACATCTCTCCTCCTCACGCTCACTTCTTTCCCACCCCCTTGCTACACTACTGTACAAGGCTATGCTATGCTCCGATAGCGTGCCTGGATAGCCGAGTGGTTAGGACGCTCGCCTTCGGATCTAGGGCACGTAGGTTCGAATGCCGCCTCGTGAAGAGTTATTTTTCGGCAAGAATAGTTCTCTTTCTTCATATTTTTCTTTCCGTCTCTCTGACTGTCTTTGTTTCTCTCTCTCTCTCTCTGCGCGCGTTCTCAGGTAGCCTTACAGTGGCACATACCCGTTAAGATGATGATAGTTTTCTGCATTTGACTCACAAGGAACGATCTGCTAAACAGCTTCGCTCTTAAAATAAAGAACGCACTATCACAGTGAAGAGGGACACCGCTATCATAGAAAGTTATAATGAAGACGAAATCTAATGTATAACACTAATTAATTTTGAAGAAAAAAAAAACGAAACATCTGCATTAGAATGTCGTAACGGACTTTGAGGTCGGAAGTGATACGCCATTGGCCGTATATAGCACCACTGACTAAAGCTTTCTAACTCTTGCTTAGTATTGACTCATGTTTGCCAATATTGGCTAGTTCTTCTGGTGCATAAAATGAGCAGCTGATGCTTTGCACGCGCGGTAGTTTCCATAAGGAAAATTTGCCGCAGTTTCTAGCCAAATTGAACTTGTTACTTACCTGATTGTATACCCAGTTCGAAAATAGAACAAGTGCGGCTTCTGAACTAGGAAAAAGTCTCAACACCGGCCAAACAACCAAATTGTGGAAATGACTGTGAAAGTGAGTTCTCTTGGCTACGTGATTAACCTCTCATACGCTTAATTTTCTTGCCTAAGAAAAGCGTTCGCATGACAGAAATGCTTGTATGGCGAACAAAGAACATCACTAATTGCACTCGCACTACAGAGCCGAGATGTGTGTACTACAGATCTAAAAAAAAAAAGAAAAAAAAATAAGTGAGGTTTCTAGCACCAAAAATATATCTATGTTTGCTTGTTTGCGCACAAAAAAAAATCTCAGCCGTGACTAAGACTTGACTCAGAATTTGCCCCTCATTTTATAGCACTCTGCGACACATACAGATGCATGAGTTTTTTTTTTTTTTTTTGAAGCGTTCACCCTCCTTGGAAGCACCTTTCGCAATGCGATTTTTTTCCAAAGTCAGAAATGGCGACATGCTGACGATTGATTGTCAGATGGCCACACATGACGTCCAAAATTAGGATTCAAGAGACCAGGTTCGTTGCGTCGCGACATCGCGGCAGCAGGTTAGGAGAGATTGATAACATACACTTGCACGATCCCTAGCTCACGAGTGAACACTTCGGTTTCACGATTCGCGCCACGGCGGTTCGCACACACCAGAACAATGACGTACGCTAACCTCGCACCCGTTTTTCCAAGCACCCACTGTTCTAACGGAGGAGGTAGGCAAGTATACGTGCTGAATCCAGCCAATCTAACTCAAACAGTGGAATGACGAAGAAGCCCTTGTTGTCTTCATTTCTTCTTCGATCACAGGAAAAGAAAAGAAAGGAGTAAGGTGGATAATTGGGCAAGTTGGTATATCTTCATCTTAACACAGCGCACACACACGAACACAGAAGAATAAGGAAACGACACACAGCGCTCGTGTCGTCGTTTCCTTATTCTTCTGTGTTCGTGTGTGTGCGCTGTGTTAAGATGAAAAAGAAAGGACATCAATGAGAGAGGCACCGTCGCGACAGCTTTTAATATCGTATTTCGATATTGAAGACGTTTCGATTCGCACGTCTCTCGCGACTTTCTCGATTGGGAACTCAAGATGCGTCAGTTCCTTGGAACAGATGGGAAAACACCCTCTGGCGGGAACTGAGAGATAATAAAAGAGAGAGAAGGAAAGTAAAAAAAAAAAGGTAGGAAGAGAAATTTGTTGACGGAAACGATTGATAATAGGGCGCCAGAAAGCAGGCTTGAGAAGCTCGCTGTATGTACGATTGTCAAGCGAGCGAGAGAGAGAGAAGCGGTAGAATTTAAAAACAAAAAGAACATTCGTGCCGCCATGAAAGGAGTGACGAAGAGAACCAGCGAGCATCCCTATACTCCCTTTTTCTAAAAGGCTGCCCATATTATTGCCTACGGTCGCAAACACTCCCCCACGGCTTGAGTGCCCTGGAGCGAAGCCGCTTTTTCTGACGTGCGCAGGTCGACTATGCCACCATGGGCGTGAAGCGAGGCGTTCGATTTAAAAGCCCCCTATTTTGGTAGACCGTCCGGGTTTCATTTTCTTCTCCACTTTCTATTCCCTATTTCTGTCTATCTTCCTTTTTCTATTCTTGTTTTTTTTTTCAGGTATCGAGTGACTACGGTCTCCTCCTCCTCCTCGCTCTCATCCCAGAGTCGTGTCAGGTGCGCTTGACTCGAGCACTGAAGGCATCGAAGACAAACCGAACTCAAGGGTTTCCATGTTTTCGTTTTCATTCGGTGCCGTTGTATGCTATATAGGCATAGTAAACAACTCTTCTGCTTCAGAATCCTTACGCGCATAGGCTTGCCATTGACGTCACGCCAATGTATGTTTTCGTTGTCGGTGACGCTTTCTCGGTGAAGTTCATTTCATAACCTTACTATGAAACACGTTTCTAGAGCTTTTATTACACATCAATGAAAGGACCGATGATGAAACTCCCGAAGCGCTTCCTGCACTTTTTTGTGTCTTTTTACGCACTTTTTGCGTTTTATTGCGGAAGCGTGCCTTTAGGTACAATGTAGAGGTGTACAGGCTTTTTGTGTTTTTGTGGGCGTTTCTGTTTTTATGTTTGTGCTTTGTCCGTCATTATTCGTTGCCTACTTATAGTTTACGGTAACTTGGATGACTTGTTGACCCGTTGTCTGTTCTGTCATTAAAGCATTTCTCTCTCTCTCTCTCACCCATCGTCTGGTTGTTTATGAGAACAACACCAGTAACAGAAAAAAGAGGCGAATGCGGTTTGGTACTGCCTCTCAACTACGTAAGGCTAGGTGATGCATTATTAAGGTTTCTAGGCGAAACGAAAAAAGAGGAATTATTCCGACCAGTATTGAGCGATTCTTTATTATTACCATGCTATTTTTTCACCAATTGAACTTCCCATGACAATAGTTATTTGAGTCACGTTTTGTCGTCTCTAACTTACGATCCCCATTCACAAATTTTCTTACCTGGATATCCTTACTACTGCTCGAATCTTTCTAATGTATGTATGTATGTATGTATGTAGTATGTATGTATGTATGTATGTATGTATGTATGTATGTATGTATGTATGTATGTATGTCTGTGTATGTGTATGGTTGTATTGTATGTGATGGTTGTATGTAGTATGTATGTATGTATGTAGTGTTATGTATGTAGGTATGTATGTATGTTGTTGTGTATGTATGTATGTATGTTATTTGCATGCATGCATATGTATGTAGTTGTATGTATGTATGTATATGTATGTATGTATGATGTATATGTATTATGTATGTATGTATGTACGTACGTACGTATATGTATGTATGTATGTTATGTATGTATGTATTGTATGTATGTATGTATGATGTATGTACGTACGTACTATGTATTGATGTATGTATGTAGTATGTATGTATGTTGTATGTATGTATGTGTATGTATGTATGTATGTATGTATTGACCTGCCTTGATGAAAACCCGTTGGTGCTACAGCTAAAATACATTCCTATCTGTATTTCCCTTATCTCTTCAACCGGATTGCTGTCTTTTTAACCTCCCTGCCTTCTCCCTTTCGTATTTCTTCCTTTATCTCTTATTTTTCTGCTTAATGAAAGGAACGTTGATGGAACTTATAACGACACGTGTTTAAATTGCCTGTCATTTTATACGTTTGTAATTACTTTTGTTTTAATACAATGTGCTTTCTTGGCATATTTGATTACTTCAGTCAAACACTGCATAGTTAATCGAATATGTAATGCCACTTTTAAAACACGACATGTGAGGATATATACTTTGTACCAACGTAACGCTTTAGAGCTGCAACAGAAAGAAAATGAGAAACGAAGCTCGCAGGAAATGTTTTAAACAAAAAAATCACGCCATATCCACGAAGTGAATGATGATGAGTGGGCGAAGCTCCGGAGGTAATCTGGTAAACCGTCAATCCCCGTAAATTTTGCCCACTCGATCATCATACTAAGACATGACACACAAACGCGGGGGTCCTCATATACGACGTTAAGTTCAGGGGAACGTTTGTTGTCGGCGTTGCCGTTTTGCCTTTCGAGGGCGAGAGCGCGTTCACGATCGTTTTGATCCATGGCAGAAAGAGAATGTGTGGTCTGGAACGCGCTTATACTTCATGGTCATCAGCGTCATCGTCATCGTTATCACGTGTAGTGGGTACATTCCACTATACTGGAACGCGCTTATTCTTCATGGTCATCAGTCGTCATCGTCATCTTTATCACATGGAGTGGATACATCCCACTATGCGTGGCTACATACTACTACATACTACAAAGGAGGGACAGGCCCACACCCTGAGGAGCTTCGCCCCTAAAATGTAGTACACACATTAGAAAAATGAGCGCATGTAAGAGACTTTTTTTAGGGGTCGGAAGTCAATACACAAGACTACCCCCGCTTGCTCCTAGTAGATCTCGCTATGGCTCGTGTTATCTTCCGCAGCTAGATCACCGCTTGCTGCTGTCAAGACTTCCAGCTTCCGACTTACGACGTCTATTCTCACTACAGTTATGCCAATCGTTTTTTTTTTACTTATCGTTTCTAAGCGTCGTACTATATTCAACCTCATGCCCTTCAGTGTACTTCAGTGAGCATTCAGTGGACTTAGGTCAGTCCGCCTCACGTATGGTTCTGATTTCTCACGGAGTGCTGCAGCAAAACCTATCCTCTTCCCTCTCCCTCTCCCCCCCCCCCCACACACACATCCGCATCACCTTATACATACCTCACACCTTTATATCATAAACCCATCCATTTTATTCCTTCGTAAAGGAATAAAATGGATGGGTCGCTCACTTTCGTAAAATTAACGAAAGTGAGCGAAACATCAAGAACAGTTGACAGACGCAAAGAAAACAGCGCAGTAGAAAGGTGCAAAGCAAGATGAATACAGCAGCAAGAGTCAACCCTCGCGTCGGCAAAGTCTCTTCGGAGGAGGCGCGGACGAAAGGGAAAAAAAAAGAAGAACGCGGCACTGAGCGCAATATGTGATGACGCTCGGAATGCGCGCGACCGGGCGGAATGCACTTTCGCGGCCACCTCAAAGAATGACACACACACACGCACACACACTAACACACTCGCGCATCGATGGTGCCATCGGCGGGCCTTCCTTCTCCTTTCGCGAAGGAACGAGCTAACCGTCACGCACCACCGCAGTGGCACGCCGCGCCGCCGAAGCTCCCCTTTTCCAGGACGCCTTTGGTTGTCACCCTCTTCTTTTTCCCGTTTTGCCTTCGAGATCGTCTCCTCGCGCGTCTTGTTCTAACCCTCGCCCACGACCTCGCTTTTCTCCTCGGCCTCCGGTCGTTGGATTTGTTTCCCATTCGCTCCGTTTATGCTCTCTCTGGAGGCTGAATCTCTCGTTTCCGCCGTCGATCGCGCCTTATGTCTTTTTCGCCCCTGCTCGTATTTCCTTGTTTCCCGAAAGCTTTGTACTCGTTTCCCCAATTGTTTCGATTTCGACGTTGTGTACGCGCGCCCTTTTTTCTCGTCCTTTTTTTTCTGCGATCCATAGGGCCACGTTTTCTGTTCCTTTTGACCCGTCGAGCCGCGCTACGCTTCTTGTTTCGTTTTTTTTTGTTATCGCCACAAGTATTGCGTCTTCGGTATCGGAAATATGAAGAAAAGGGAATGCAAAAAAAAAATTGGGGAATGCGACGCCGCGGGGGAAAGGAGCGCGGCTTGTTTGCGTTATGCTCGGTCGACAACGACGCCAGCGCACGTATATATATGCTTCTCGCGCCAGCGCCTCGCGCCGTTGCAGAGAAGGAGGGAAGAGCGACAGGGGGAAAAAAATCGAAAGAAGGAATACGGGAGAAAGAGATAAGGAAACAAGGAAAAAGGAAACCGAAAGGAGTCTAAGGATCGGAGTAGTGCGGGGAAGCGAAAGGAAAAAAGAGGATGAGGGCAGAGAAGACGTGCCACTGCTGCTGCTGCTGCTGCTGCTGCTGCTGCTGCTGCTGCTGCTGCTGCTGTTGGTGACAGCTCTCAACAGCCCCGCGTTCTGACCTCGTCTTCGTATTAACGCCTCCCTCCCTCTCCACCAGCCTGTGTCGGGAAAGGAAGGGAGGCTTCTTCCCTACGTGTATGCCCCATCCCTCCCTATACGCCTATACTCGCCTTTGCCTTTAGTCTGGGGGTGTCGTCTCGTGGCAGTGTAGCGTTCGTCCATTTTTTGTCACTTTATTCTTTTTGTTTCTGGTCCTCCACGTCGGGTTTCCCCCCTGCATTCACTTCTGTCGGGATCATGATTGTTTACCCCCCTTCTGTTTCTCCTCGACTGTCGTTGTGTTCGAGCAATTCCCTTCTTTTCTGTCCCTGTGCCCTCTTTGCATTGGTCGCACTCTTCTGCTGAAGAGGAGATCCTCACCTCTCCATTTGCTGCTCCCGACTCCCATGCATAGTTATCTTTCTCTTTTTTGAGGTTATTCTTCCGCATTCTTCCACCTCTTTCTTCTTCCCTTTTTATTTTAAAAGCTGTCGCCAAGATTTCATCTTCCGCCTCTTTAGCCCATCGTCGTGCCAGCATCTTTGAAAATATTCCTTCTATGGCCGTATTTCCTTTTTTCTTCGCGTGGCTCGAGATCTTCCCTCTTTTGGAGAACGTGACGCGGCTTCAAGTGTCGCTTCTTTATTATTTTTCTCTTCTTAAACCCTAGAGGATCTCTCGCGCGGTCAGGCGTGGGGGCAGTTCAGTAATCTGTGGAATATGAAATGACACTTTGTCCGGTCCTTATGTCGAGACCTTCGGCCTCTTGTCAAGTGCTCTTACTTATACGTGTTCTCTTCTTCGTTCCTGACATTTTATGTGGTTCAGATTGCCTGACACGCAGACTCACTCACACAGAAAAGTAACTCCGTCTTTGCACGAGCCGCCGCTATCCTTGTGTGATAAGCTTCGTGTCATAATTGTCGTTTAACATAAACATGCACACTTGCCTGTTTTGTTTCCAGTAAAGGTCGTCTTCAGAATGTGGACGTGAGGCTGGGACACCTACCTGTGCTAATTTATTTTTAGATGTACAGTTTACTTGACTGCGAAAAAAATAAAGACGCACATTACTTACGCATTATTTTAGTGTACGTGAAAATTACACGAAGGCTAACTGAAGTGGAGATGTGAAGATATATCATGTGGGCCCAGACTTTGGCGCACGCTCGTAATGCTCCTTGTAGTTGTTTTTTTCGCAAGAGTGCTTAGATCACTTTGTTTTCTTTTTGGCTCTTTTTTTTCCATTTTAGCTCTTTCAATTTTAGTGTTGAATTTATAATCCATAATTGCCCATACACGTGGAAGAGTGGTACAAGAAACTCGCCAAAGCAAATTACTTTTCATTACCAATTAAATAACGAATACATTTATTATGAAGGCAGTATAATTATCCCGAACTTCCAAAAGTAAGCGAAGGAGGGCTATGCGTTCATGCGTTGTAGACATGTCACGGCGCGGAATACTTGTCAAAGAAGACGAAAAGTTTCACTTTAGATGCCATTTTGCAAGGAGAATAGAAATGTCCCATGTGACGCAAGATACGAATTCAGTACCTTCATATTATGCGCTACGCCTTCTGTTTTAGCGTTGCGACTATATTATCTTACGGAATCATATGGGTTTTGTGTACTTCGTTTGATGGGGAGGTTTGGAGGTATTAAGTTATTAGTTAAGCTACAGTACTGTAGAAAATGAAGTATAAGATTGCACACCGATTCGCAATGTTTCAATGCTGAAATAACGCTTTGTGACTGAGTAAGCGTTGAAATTGCTCAGACTTGGCGGCAGCGTTCGTAGCATACAGATACTAACGAATCCGCATAGACGTTAACGCTCATGAAAGCACGCTACAATAGGAAGGAGTGACAACCATTCAAACTTCACGGGTTTATTGTACAAGTCGTGCAGATGCAACCTCTCAACAAGAGAGGAACCTGGCTTTACAGAAGCACCTCACTTTTGTCACTGGGATCACGTTTTCTGGACCGTCCATTAAGTCCAAGAGTTTTTTTTTCTGCGTCACATTCGCATACTCTCTTCCTCTTCTGCTTGAGCCTCCATTCTACGTGCACCTATTCACACAATGGTCCGAGGGCCCAAGCAAGCATCGGGTATTTGTGGTTACGCTTGCGGTAGTAGTTGACAGCGATATCGTGTAGCGCAATACAGGTGGCCTTTCGGCACTTTTGGTCCGGCGATTCTTGCGAGAAATGTTGAATTTCAATTTAAATTGCAATAAAGGCTAGGTGTTATCGCGGGTCCGTTGATGCCATGAACGCGTAACGTTTTGACTATCGAATACAGTCCTTGTGAAATTTAAGGATAAATGGCGAGCGGTCTTCATATTACGTCTAGGAGGATTCGATTGGATCGCGCCTCAGAACACTGGACTCTGGGTTAACAAACGTTGGGCTATCGGCGGACACCAATTCTGACAGCAAGTGTCCGACACCTGTAGCTGGACAAATGTTCATTGATTGTTCATTGGCTGTTAACTGCTCTTCCGCTACTTAAAGTCTAGGCTGAATCTCCTTTGTATACATGGCTATCGTCAAATCGCCTCAGTGTCGAAACATTTTGTGAATGCGGTATTTCTTGAGGCGCCCACACAGGCAACGGCGCAAGGTAGGTAACCAGAGCACATTACTGAGGGAATTCTACAGAATATTTCCACTGAAGAACGCCCTTATGTACCCGACCCTTATTGTAACTAATGACGACCGCAGGAGACACCTGCTGCGTCCAATAAGACCTAACTGCATCGAACATCATTGATCTAGCTTAGCATTTACTCGCGTGAGGCCCCGCAACTGTACACTGGAAACCGTACACGCAAACTACTAACTCAAGCGTAAAATTAACTCAACTATAAAAAAAATCGAGCCAGGATCATTTGTCAGCTTTGTTCAAAGAAAATGGCGATTCAATGGCGGTTCAATATCAGCTGAAACACTGTTGGTCAATTAGTTCAAGCCTGCTCTAGCAGTCTTCAAAGCAACTGACCATCGCTATAGACCAGCTGCAATATCGGTGCACTAAGACACTAAACGCGTTCTGAAAATTTGGGCTGGACATCCCAAGGTATAAGGTGCATGTTAAGACCCGAAGGTATCGTCTCTTCTTTCAAGAGTCCTTTAAGACATGAGGTTAGGTCACTGTCAGCACCGGTTAAAGTTTGTTCTTTCTACACCGAAGGGCATTTATTCCGCATGCAGCGACACT
The DNA here is from genome assembly GCF_013339695.2 of Rhipicephalus sanguineus. Classification (NCBI taxonomy): domain Eukaryota; kingdom Metazoa; phylum Arthropoda; class Arachnida; order Ixodida; family Ixodidae; genus Rhipicephalus; species Rhipicephalus sanguineus. Next base: position 75,335,887 of record NC_051177.1, on the reverse strand, counting down.
GTACAAGTTCCAAGTCCGGTTTCGAGTCACACATCACAGAACCTGCGAGATTCTGAGGAAAGGTCTCAAGACCCGCTGAACGCGTCTGCACGCGGGCCCTGCCTTTTGTCCGGTATACGTTTTCAGTGCGCAACGAGGCTGTGTGGGAGGGTATCTCGGCACCTTGCTGCCAACGCTGCCGCTGACTGTGCTTCAGAGCCAGGGAAGGGTTCTCGCAACCGTTCAACGTCACGAAGGAGGTTGCGAGGCAGTTCATAACAAGTCACTGTACACGGGTCATCCTTCAGTCCGGTCTGTCCGATGGCATGGAAGGGACAGCGCGTAGGAGGGTGCTTGGGAGAACAGCTGGAGAGTCACTCGTCTCCCGCTCAGAGGACCTTGATCTCGACGTCTTCGTCACTGTCCACGTCCACGGAGCGCTGGTCGTCGTCTTCGTCCCGCGAGGCTCGCATGAGGTGTTCAGCGAGGCTGGCGGCGGCGGTCACCGGTTGGTGCGGGTGAGCGCCGTGGCCGTTGGTGGAGCCCGCGGCCGAGGTCGGGGAGGTGACATCGCTCAGGTCCGGGTTGGGATTGCTCTTCGTGGGTAGGGTCTGCTCCCGGGAGCCTCCGCTGGACAGCAGCTCGCGCTCCTTGGAGTTGCGCCACTTCATGCGCCTGTTCTGGAACCAGATCTTCACCTAAGAATAGGGAACGAAGAAACAGCTTGGTTAGTAAAGGAGGAAAAACCAAGGACAGGTTAAGCACAACGAGCGCGGACGTGCACCAGGATATAGTGACACGTTGACGGAAGGCGGAAACGATGGTTGTGATATCACTATTTCCGGCACAATTGTGCCGGAAATAGTGCTATTAAGTGTGTGAATCGAAGAAATAAACTAGGAGACAAGAGCTTGTCCCGGGTTCGATTGCTTGCATTTTTGCGTAGCCATTCGCTAACGTCTTTTCACGATATACCTTGCCAAGGACAGAGAACATATCGCATAGCATCGTGCAATGCTCGTGTACACAATAAAGCTACTTTGTCTCTTTTGGTGTTTGTAGGGTAGCAAATCTGATGATTTTTGGCCTTCCTGCCTTTCCCTAAATTGTGCCCCTGTCTCTTTCTCTCTCTTGTCTAAGTCTATTCAAACGTTGCGTTTACCACGCAGTAAGGCTTGGTACTCTGCGGAATAAAAGAGGGGCAGTTCGATACAGTCACATATAGTATAGATTCGACACGGCAATTCCATCAACTCTTTCTCCTTTTCTTATAGCTTGCCAAAAAAAAAAAAGCGATGAATTTGAAAATCGACTTTGCGTGCGGAGCGACAGCTTTTTCTTTTCTCTCGTCCCTATTGTTTCTTGCCACCAGCGTCGTTCAAGCTTTTTTTCAACTTCATGTTGAATAAACACTTTCCCATGAAACGTACTGGACGCACAACTACTTTTTTTTAAATATCGTGGCTCGATGCTACTCTTCATGCTAGTACAGCGACATCGAGCGCGTAACCCCCACACGCGGAGCGCGTGCAGTCAGACGCGCGCACACGCACCTTTTCAAAGCGCGACTTCAAAAAAGAAAAAAAAAAAACTTGTGCTGTTGAGGCCTATGCGTTGCGTAGTTTGATTCTCAGAGGCCGCATTCCGATGGCTCGTGTACGGGGTGAGCACAATAGAAACCCAACTGGTCAAAATTGATCCAGAGCAATCCACTCGCTTGTCACTATAGGCGATTTTACATAAGGCACATGGGCGCCGCCACCTAAGGCTGTTAAACCAATGTTTTCTTATTTTTGTATATCGCCACGTGAATTAATAAGGTCATGAAACGTCGAATGCACCAACCCCACCGTTTTCTTGCGTATGCGTCTACCATATATCACTGTTCGTTTAGCTGTTAAAGATACAAAACGGCAAGGCTACCGCCCAGTATGGCGGCTCCGAAGCACAAGATACCTAAGGCGCGCCTTAGGTATCTCCTGAACTGTTGAACGTCATGACAATGAGAAAACATAGCTACAAGATATCGTCCCAAAAGGTCGGGTGAGCACGAGCTTAATGCCGAGCAAGCGCGTCGCAATCTTTGCATAGGCAGCAGTGCGAAACACAGAAGGAGTAAATATAGTCGCGAGAGAGAGTGAGAGAGTGGAAGAGGAGACACTCAAAGCCAGGCCCCGCGGCTGCAGCCGTCGTCATCATCCCCGGCGGCTGCCGCTGCGACGGCGTGTTCGCGGACCGCGCGAACTCGTTAATTAAGCGGACCTCCTTCCGAAATGAGCCTCCGCCGTAATGCGCGCCTTTAGCGAATTAATATGTCGGAACGCAACGTGCTCCCGCGCGGACGACCCCTTCTCCTTCACCGACGCCCTCTCTCGCTCGCGTCCCCGTTTTTTTCCCTCAAGGCACCCTTTCCTTCCCGTTCCGTCGATGCGGCCTGCGCGCTCCTCCCTTCGCCGTATGCGGGAAGAAACCGTCCAGGCGTGGCTGGCGCGCAGCCGCGTTTTGCCAGCGAAAGCGCGCTCACATGCATGCCGCCGACGGCGAATGTGGTGGCGACGGCAATTAGGCCGTCATCACAGTCCCATTACTCCCCTTTCCTCATAGGCCTCCTTCGTTCGAAAGCTCATTTTTTTCCCCCATATTCCGTCAACCCCTTTCGAGAACACCAGCGGCTAAGCTGCGCATTGCGTCGATATTACCAATTTGTTTCTTGGCTCTCCCGACGCGTTCCGCTCTTCGTTTCCGTCCCGAGGACATAGCAAGTTTAAAAGAGGTTAAACCGTGCGCCGTAAATGTGTAGATCAGAAAGTGACCTAACCGCGGGCCGTAATAACTGCGTACAGCTGCGGTCGCACCTTTACTTTAATAGCGTGAGTTGGCGAATTTCACGTTTCCGGTGTTTCACACCGAGCTCACAGTGAATATCAAAGGAACATGTATGTTTGCTGGACGCCATTGAGCGGAAGAAATTCTCTTTCTCATTCCCGCTGATCTTCAACGGGCATAATAATACATAGCAGATCTAATAGAATTCCAGGAAGCCTTAGCGCGTCTCTTAATGTCGCTCCACTGTGCTTCGAGGCGCAGTTTATGGTGAGAGTGCGGCAGCGAGAAAACTGTATACGCATATGCATGTGTGAGATTTATCGTTGGCGCAGTGATCCCAGTGTCATATTGTGAAAAGAAACACGGCAGGACAAAGGCAAAACGGCGCACAAGATATATATATATATATATATATATATATATATATATATATATTGTAGCGAAGCTTATTGGAACTCAGAAGTGGGTCGTCCTCTCCGACCCCTTCGGACAGAACGCAGCTTGTGCAGAGTCTGCCCCGCCTTGACTGTCGCTGTCGTTCATGCATGCGTCTGAGCATTCGTTAAAAAAAAAGTCCGTAGTCTTTATGACATATAGCACTACACTCTTTCTTAGCACCCACTAGTCATATAATCCTTATGATCCTCTCTATTCAAAATGAATACAATAGCAATAAGAGCACCATCGCATACGAGGTCCTGGCTACGCCGCTGACTGCGCTTGCTTCACTCGGACTGCTTATAACAACACAAGCCTTTGGAAATAGTAGACATTTCAATGAACGACTTGTATATTTAACCTTTTATTCGTGCATATCACTATTTCTTCTCCGCAACGCAGACAATAAATTCCAAGTGCCACGCACACTTCGTTCTACGCCTTGGCTTCCCTGCATGCATTCGCTGCTACATCGCGAAGCGGCCTCGAAAGGAGCAGCGCAAAGAACGGCCGCGCGAGCTTTCCAAGGGCCGAGCTCGCAAAGCTCCTCATACCTAACCATGAATAATACATGCCGCGCCTCGGAGATAAAAGCTTAAACACAAAATTCGCTCACGCCGGCCGGCCCTGCTGCTGCCACATTTTCGAGCATTCGCTCCTTCTTCTCACATGCGCGCGCGTATACACGCACACGCCACATACGAGATTCCGATTCAGTCGCCGCGTCTAGCTGCTGAGGGCGGCTTTTCCGAATTTCATATCGGAGTCAACTCGCAAAGTTACTCGGCACCACGTTTCGATGCCCGAAAAAAAAATAATAATAAAAGCGTGACGGCTTTGCAGTCACATCAGCGCCAGACGCATTGCAAACAAGTTACAACAACAAAGTAAAGGTGGCGCTCTTTATGAAGCGGACTACGAAAACGGCATGGCAAGAGTATACAGTATATGCGGTCGGTCTTTCTACCGCACCGTGATTCTGCTTCGTAGCGTGCTCTTGTTTTCGTTTATGCTCGCGCGTGTGCGCGTCGGTCTGATGCTGCTTCTCTTTCGCCCCCTCCGTATGCAGGCAAGAAGGCAGGGCAGTAGGAAATGGCATCCAGCAGACTATAGAAGAAGGCGAGCAGAAGAAGGAAAGAGAGCTAGCGGGCGCAGCCTTTTTCATCTGCTCGGCTGGCCGCGTAGTTCTTTTTGCTTTACCCTCGTCAGGGTAAAGCCGCCAGGTTCAAGACGCGGGTCTGCTGCTCCGCTCGGCTGAATGTTTCCCGCGGCTGCAGGCACACGAGGCTCCCGCCTGAATGCGCCCTCGTAAGCGACGACGACGACGACGGCTGGCCCGAAGTCGTTGATTCGTTCCTCTCGCTTTGTCGGTCGCTCGCTTCCAAAGCGGTGGCAGCGACAGTCGGCTAGTGGGCCGCCTGTGTGTGTATATGGCGCACTCAATGGAAGAGGGGGCATATCCATGGGGGTGGCCGCGAGTGCCGCCGGTTAGGGGGCGACTGCCGGTGAATTATTCATGCAGCCGAGGCAATTCTCGCGCCGCTGCTGGCTGACGCCGCGCCGCGTTCAGCCGAGAGGCGCTGGCGCAACCGAGCTACTGGGACGACGCCGCCGACGCCGGTGGCGCTAGCCTTTCTCCCCCGGAATTCTCGCGCCAGCGAGCGGGCCGAGAACACGAGGGGCCACCAAGCCGCTGTCGTCAGGTTATTGGCTCTTTCTCGTCGGAGTCCCCTCTTTTCCAGCCCATACTCATTCGCACTGTTCCTTTGCTGGCGGGCGCCATGTGGCCCCTGCTTGCTTGCCTGTCTCGCTGTCTTGCTGGGTTCCTTGGTCATCGTATGCGAAAGAGCGCGCCGAGGCTGTTGGAAGGAATAGCCAACGCTATGATGCCCCTCTAAGCCTCTCGACCAGTGATACATAATTGAAGATAACTTACTTCTCCTCTGAGGGCGCTAAACGTATCAGTCGGAGAAGTGAGGTGTTTGAAATCTCCGCAGTTATAAGAACACTGACAATATAAATGCTCATTGCCACAGTTTTCTGGTGCACTGCTAAATAGAATTAGCCTGATAGGGGGGTGGGGGTGGGGGCAGGAATGTCTGCTTCTGCGCGTGTGTATGGTACAACTATCTATAATTTTACCTTTAGTTCTATCTCTAACACTTGCGCAGTGTTCGCCCTATTTTTTCTTTCACCTAATTTTCTCCATTATGCCTCATTCCAGCACTAAATTAAATTATATTATTTCAACGGCGAAGCTGTTTAAGCCACAGGTTAGGCCGTGAGGTGTTCGCAGAAGAACCGTGTCCAGCGATGACGTCACCATGCGTCGCTTAGCAACGCGTTGGAGGAAGGAAATGAGGAGAGGAAAAGAGAAGTGAACAGGGGGAGGAAAAGAAACAAAGAAAACAAAATAAAATTTCTTGGCGAGGCGGGTTTCGAACCCGGATATACCCACGGTCCGAAGGCGAGCGTCGTAACGACTCGGCTATCCAGGCACGCTCGCAGAACAAACGTTTATGGGAACCATATGATTACTTTGCTGTGGGCGAGAGAACGAGCAAAAAATAGAAAGATAAAGAAAGAGATAGAAATAATGATAAAGAGAGGGAAAGACAGCATAGCATAGCCATGTATCTTGTAGTATAGCAAGGGGTGGGAAAGGGAAGTGAGGGAGAGGAGGAAAAAAGAGGCGGGGAGAGGGTAAATCATAACATATACATGTAGAGTGCAGTATAGCAAAGAATGGTAAAGGAAAGTGAGCGTGAGGCGGAGGGCAAGTGCATCGGCCTCGCTGTTCCCACAGTGGTCGCGCCAATAGTGCGTAGCTGCCTCACCTTTTTTTGCGCATTAAATTGCTGTTAAACGCTCATTGTATATACCTGTGCGGTGAAAGAAAGTGGTGCAAACAAAGAAGCGCAAATTAAAACAGGAACGGATAGTTTGTGCAGCGTTAAAATAGTATTCAAGGTTTAAGGACCGTACAACAGCTGCGGCAGCTGTGCTACCCTACTTTCTTGCTCCAGTAATATGGCACTCCCGTGTGTAGAACATGGCGTCCTATACACAGGACACCACGTTTTTCTATGGATCGTAACGCCTTACGCACTTTCCTGAGGGAAGTGTCGATACAATGGTTACGCATAATGCTCATCCTACGGTATCATATTCTCGTGCGGTCATATGGGTTCATATGAGAATGTGAATGCATTCATGCGGGATCCGACACGATAGCATTGGAATCTGGACAGAGGGCGCATATAGCGTATCATTTCTTTTTCAATAGCGAGGAAATGTTAGTACCCATAGAACAGGCGTCGGCTGGTTTAATATAACTCGTTTGAAAACAGATATTTAGCACTTCCGAGCCCCGCTCACCTCATAGCATATTTCATTATCTGGCGTAAAGTTAAAGAAAATGTCACGGGGACATTACGGCACCCGCCACGGTGGTCTAGTGGTTACGGCACTCGACTGCTGACCCGAAGGTCGCGGGATCGAATCCCGGCCGCGCCGGCTGCATTTCGGTAGAGGCGAAACGCTAGAGGCCCGTGTAGTTAGATTTAGGTGCGCGTTAAAGAACCCCAGGTGGTCGAAATTTCCAAATCCCTTAACTATACGGCGTCCCTCATAAGCATATCGTCATTTTGGGACGCAAAACCCAAACAATTATTACGTGGACATTACGACCACATCATATATATAGATTACCTCTGCGACCGACCGCAGTGAATGCTTAGCAAGACGTTCGTCATCAAGTAGAGTACAGCACGATATAGTGGAAATAATTTGTGCTGTTCCCGGAAGTAAGCTTGCATCGGCTGCTCGCGAAATCCACGCAAGCGTGGGGACCTTAAAGGAAGCGCTGCATGCAAAATAACCCGGAATGCCTTGAGCCGCAATTTCTTTCATACATCGCGCAAGAACATTTTCAGGAGCATTGCCCCATAACCCGGATTATTATTACCAACATAAGATGGCGTTATGCATTCGAACATGCAAATATACGGGCATTGAGAACGTGACGAGCGCTGGCATATCGCTCTCGCGAAATATGGAAATTACGCCTTTTCGCAGGCGATATAGTACACACGCGAACGGAGAACACGGCTACCTTATGCGGCACCCTAGGTGGTGTCATAATCATAAAGCGAGGCTTTTGCATAACTAAAACGGTCGTTTCGATCGTGGCGAGGTATACGCCAAATTGTGCTCTCTAGCGGAAACGCATTTGGCCGCGGCAATATTGCCGAGATCACCGAGAAAATGAGCGGCAATATCGACTCCTGGCCATTCGAGCGTTTGTAAGAGAGAGAGAGAGAGAGAACCAAAGGGAAGACACGTATTGACGAGCGTCTCTTCGCGCTTCGTGGGATTTTGAAGAGTATTCAAAGTGGAGTAGAGTGCTCAAATGTGAAGCAGAAAAAAGATTCTTGCAGTGCGTGATTGTTATGGCTGTGTTTCTAATGGGAGAGGCTTTCGCCCTTCATTGAACGTGAACAGGCTGATGACGGATCAAATATTCGATTGTGAAGAAAACGAAGAAGAAGATGACTTTCGCCTTCGAGGCGTCTCAAACAAATGCTTAAGGGAGCGTGTGCTTTTGTTGGCGTTGGAAACAGCAGGGTGATAAATAATATATATATATATATATATATATATATATATATATATATATATATATTTTATTTTGCTACAACACTCACTCTTCGAAAAGGAATGGTGCATGTAATCGGTGTGACGTAATAGCGTCATGCGGCCACGATGGCCCACCCTCACTGTAGGCAGCACGCTGGGAACAAACATCTCCCTCAGTTAGTGTGCTGTTACGACGTTTTGCCTTATTTGCAGTATAGACGCCTTCCTCAGCCCTCTTAGCTAAAGCATGCGTTCCTCACGAGATCGACATAACACGTTGAAACAATACAACCAAGGCAAATGCCGCTATATATATATACGTATGATATATAGATACACCAAATATAGTTACTCACATGTAGTTATACATATAGTTATACATATATAGTTATACACATATAGTTATACATATGGTTATACACATATAGTTACATATAGTTATATATATAGTTACTCACACAGGGCCTGCAAGCCATACAGGCATGATGCCGACATGACTTCTTGTATGCCGATATATCGAACAACTGTCCCGCATGTTTACTTTAAGACAGAGTTAGTATCCTCGTAATTTTGCGAACACTCAAACTGACTCATTCAAGTAGACACGAGAAAGCACATTATGTATGATGCTTTATTGCTGCAGAAAGGGCGCGTGAGCTTTTGTGCCGAATTTCGCGTAGAATATAACTATAGCGCGTATTCATACCATCCGAGTAATGCGTCAAAGGAGCAGTAGATTTTCTAAAGCCACTCGCGATACAGCGACAATAAGTGTGTAAACTTTACGATTATAACCTCTTCATAGAGCGTGAGAGATTTCAGTCAGTGAACCTCGTCGCGAGGAAACCCGGCCGTCTCCTTTCCGGGAGCCCTAAAATATACGCTCAACGAAGGAAGGAACGAGGCTCGAGCGCAATAATCGTCTCGAGGGGCCGGATTTCACCTCGAAGCAGCTGACGCCCCGCTTTTTTCGCCTTGCCGAGCTTAACCAAGCGCGCTGTAATGAGTTCGCGAAGCGATCGAGAGAATACGAGAGTGGCAGGCAGCGATGATGAAGACTTTACCGCGTACGGCGCTGCGGAGATGACGTGAAGGAAACGCTCAAGCACGCTCCATCGCTCCTTCGAAGGGAAAATATTCGGCCTTTGTTTGTTTGTTTCACTTCTCTTTGGTTGGATATACAGGGCGAGCCACGAGTTGTTACGCGAAGCATCAACGCGACGCAAGCTGTTGATGGCCGCGGTACCCGCATACACAAGAGCGCGACAAAATTGCATAACCGAAAACGCCGAACTATACACTTCATAGTGTCCCATCGAAACGCACGCTTCGGTCGTCTTGCTGCGCAGTATGCAGATAAGAAGACGACCGTCATATATAAAGCGTTTAATTCATGGCTCCCGTGGACGCGAATTGCTCAACGAAGCGTACTACGCGAGCTTCTGGGCGATATAGTTGGTGCGCGCGTCGAAAGGTTGCAGCTGTTACGACGATGGTTGGTTAAGTTTGGGCGATGCCACGATGATTGCTTCGCGCTGGATCGCCCGAGACACTTTTATTTGTGATCGACGGTGAGAAGATGACATGCTCGATAGAGTCTTGGGATGCGTAAGGAAGCGTTGTGTTTTTTGTTGACGTTTCGTTTGCCATATCGACATATTTTTGTAGGCTTGGCGTTGCCGCCGCAAGCACGTGAAAATAGCAATAAAATAAAAGTTTTTCGGTGAATTGCGTCGAGTGAGAGCGATCAGTTTCATTGTTACGTGTTGAACCGCAAGAGTACTAATGATGTGGAGGCATTTTTTTGTAAGTGTCGCTAGATTGGAGTGACATCGGTGCAAAGTTTGTACATATGTATCCGTAACGGAGTTTACATTCATCCTTTCCAGTCATGTTTTTTTTTTATGCGGCAGTGCCATTTGAGAAAACAAGATCTACGATTTAACGCCTCACACAGATACGTACGTACCTATGTACTACCTGTAATGTACCTACGCATCAAATATTAGGAAAAAAATTTCACTCTTTGCGCATAAAATTAATAAATGCATCAGACAGAGCGTCGAGGAAGCTTTGCTTTGTTCTTGCTAAGTTATCGCAGTGTATATTTAAGTTAAAGCTGTCTACAGAACGTTTGCGCCGGAGATGCCTAAAAACTACATGCGAAACGTCCAAGGTGTACAAAGAAAGGTTATGTAAGTTCCAAGCCTAATCAATTATGTTTTGCAAAGCATGGTGGGGTCGCCTGTATATACAGGATAGTGGAATTGCATTACAGCAAAAGGCGCAGTTTAAGCCGCAGCTAAAGTGAACAGAAATTGGCAGGAATATGCGCTTCTTATACAACCTTGCAAATAAAACATAAAGGTGAAGGAAATGTACTTAATGAAAAACCAAAAATACGAAGTAATGCAATTATAGACACGTTCGAACGCTTGTTGTGGGCAGCATTGCTATGTTATCCAACTTTATGGCACTGCACAGGAGTCCATGCCTAATAAAAATGACCCGTTGCTCGTAAAACACAAGCCGGCGACCTTGACCCTTACAAGCGATGTGGTGCGACTGTTATGACGAAACGGAGTATGTAACAGATTGATCTCCTAAGCATTCACCAATGTAACTATTAATACTAATTATATTACGCGACGAACTATACTGTGCTTTCATCGATTACACTTGCGCATACGGCAACAGCACAGCCTCTCGTATACGAACTCTATGCACTCCTGCGAGAGCTGTTTCGGCGACGCCGCATTTAACGAAACAATTTCGCGGTAATTAAAGGCCGCGCTGGGCCGCGCAGTTTGTCATTCAACACAATTTCGTTTCTTACGCCATCGCGGCGGGACGTGCAAGGCGCGCGAAATTTGCGCCTGCCATGCACTAAGTGGCCGCTAACGCACGCGCCAGAAGCAAACGCCCGGACGTCAAAATCGCGCCACCGCGGGTACTTAATCATCATTACGCAGTGGTGATAAATACGAAATGATCACCATTACGGAGTTTATGTTTTCGCCCGAGATGCTAGAGGGAGAATAAAAGGGGCGGCAACCGAGCTCACGGCTTGAGGCAGCATTAACGCGTCTCACTTCGACCAGCTATAGGTTCCTCTTATTTCTTTCCTGTTTTCTTGCTTTCCTGAGTTCATATCGCTGTAATGATGACGGCTTGTTCTGGCCGGCCCGTGCTATAAATGCCGGTTCGCGAGCTGCTTGAGGGTGCACGCTTGCGAAAGGTCAAAGCGTGCTCCTGACCGAAAGCTTGTTGCGTCAGCCATGTCTGCGCAGTCAGTGTATGGGTGCTTCGCGGGTATTGCTTATCGCGCGTTAGAATCTCGTCGCCTTCGGTATCTGGAAGTCTGCTTTGGAAACCTGTTGGGTACATTTAGGTCGTCACGCCTAGCCACTGTTTACCCGAGTGCCTGAGCCCACTATTTGCATATCAGTTAGCAATTTGTTGAGATAACGTTGAATAACGGATAATAGACCAATACGTATATTACTACATGCACTTGCTTTACAAGCGTTGCTGCCTACATTACCGCAACGAAGAAGCAGGCCTTTCTATATAGAGGCTATGTAGTTCAACCTGAAGCTGGATGCTATACGGACCAAGGAAAACTAAAGGAGATATAAGGCGTATTTTATATAGGTACGTTGGAAGAGAGGAGAATCTTCGACATGACTATAAAATATTTTCACGTTAATAATTTTTACGTGGAAGTGTCACTAACTATTTCTGCGTATATGTGCATATTGTATACCTGTCAATAAGTCATCAGTTGGAAGTCAGTGTTGGTGTTGTGTGTATGGCCTTCGTCCCTGTGCTATTTATTGCGCTTTCGTTATAAACACTGCGGCGGCTGCATTTTCGAGGGAGGCGACAATGCTTGAGGCCCGTGTACTTAGATTTAAGTGCACGTTAAAGAACCCCAGCTGGTCGAAATTTCCGGAGCCCTCCACTACGACGTCTCTCATAATCATATCTTGGTTTTGGGACGTTAAACCCCAGATATTATTATTATTCGTTATAAACAAGATAGAACACGAATTAGTGGGATCTTCTTGAAAAAAAAAAAAAAAAGGCGCGCTTGTTTGCTTCATCACCGCCCTTTGCAACTCGACGCCCCGTGTAGACCGAAAAGCTTGTAAATGGGATACAGTGGTCGTCAGTTATCTGTTACCAGTAGTACACATGAAACAAGGGGCAGAACGACACCAGATGCACGTGAAGTTTTGTGTTCATTGAACGAAGGAAGAGTGATGCTCCACCGCAGTACATTTACTGAGGAGACGCATATTTTGTGAGACTAGCTATGCAATAAACTGAGTTGCTTGTAAAACTCAGTGGTATACTTATCCGTTCCACCGAACGCGTTTACGAGCGCAAGAACACGAATTAGGCGCTAACGTCATCAGCTGAGAACACATACTGAGAACTCTACCTCCCTGCTGGTAACTTTTACGAGGCTAGATATGCAATCTCAAGGCGCACGCACGCACGCACGCACGCACGCACGCACGCACGCACGCACGCACACACGCACACACACACACACACACACACACACGCACGCACGCACGCACGCACGCACGCACGCACGCACGCGCGCGCGAGCGCGCACAGGAAGAAACACATGCGAAGCTAGAAATCTGCTGTTACAAAGCAAGTTGGAGGCAGTGGTGTGGTCGCTTGTACTTCGAGGTTGTCCAAGAGAGTGAACAAATAAATACGTGCTCGGAAACACCTTGGACGGAAACGGTTTTACACACAACGCAACACGCACGCGCACGGTGAAGAATGATATAAACATAACAAACGAAAGTTCGATCTGTCAGTAATGGCTTCACAAAGAAAGGAGGGTTAAAATGGTAAGGATCACAAAACAAAGCGCACTCAGCGGCATAACCGTCAGGGCACGTCCTCTTCGGAACACACATATATACGGCACGATTTGGGCCAACAAATTTTTTCGGCTGGTTTTCGCGAGCCACGGTTATCAAAACGACCGACACGATTTTTATCTTGACGCAACGCGTGAAATTTCGAGCGATGGTCAGGCTAGATAGTGCGCGTTGCTCAACCCGAAGGCGACATAAATATTAAGCGGAGGGGCAACGTGACGCAACAGGATTGAGCTGTACACCCCGGACAGTGCGGTCGAGCTTTTATGGGCCCCCCTTTCAGGAAGGCGTTACTCAGCTGCGCAGGTTTATAACGTTTCAGGCTACTACATACGAGGCGAATTCGTGACGCCCGAGGATAGCGAAACAAGTTATACGCGCCGGGAAGTGTATGTACATCTATCAGCTGGAAAAGGCCACAGCGCTAGACGCAGCAGTCAAGCTTATAACACGAGCTATAACATAGCTTTAGTCGCCGTTGACGTATGGAGTGTGCGTGCGTTTGCGTGAGCACGCCTGCACGGCGAAAATGGAGTGGCGATGAGGCGTTCCCGAGCGTGTAAGATTTCAACCGACGGGAGAAATATATGGCAGTGGGCGTGGCACCGGTAGGTTATAGGAACGAGAGAAGAGGCCATAAGGGCGGACAGAAAAGAAGACCTTCGCGCCAGGCCTTGACCGACCGGCAGGCCGGCGGGCTTGCGTTTCGTGTTTATATATCTATCTACACGCGGAGGGTAATTAAAAGCGGGCAGCGTTTAAGGCACGTCGATAATCAGCATCTCTTAATGGCGGTGAAGAAAATAAAATGGAAAACCGACGACTGCGTGCATACACCATATATATTGCCCTGGGCACGCCTGTTCGTTATACGAGTTTCGTTTCGCCTTTCTCGCGCTCACGTCGGGGTTGCAGTTGCGAAATGCCCCGAAGAGCCTCGTCTTTATTACCATTCATCCGATCTATTGGTGTACGCGGGGTTGTTCGTTATAGAGATCAAGCTCGCGTGCAGCGGTAATCTTGGGTGCGCGGGTATGCGAGTATAGGTTTACGCGTAGCATAAATAACGACGAGGGTGAATTGGAGAGGAGAAGGGGAGCGTGCGTAGTTTCCCGCGCGAGACGCATCTCCGCACGTATAAATCGGGCGGTGAAAATCGGTGCGGCTTTATTTACGACTTCGGCGAGGAGTAACAGACAAAAGGAGAGGCATTGCTTCCGTGCGGAGAGATCGGGGTGAATGTGGAGAGAAGGAAGAAAGGGTCTCACAGCCGCCGGAATCTCTGAGCGCCGGCAGGTTAATGCATAATGCTTATTGGCGCTAGCTAAATCACGGCAAAGTCTCCCTCTCTGTGTTATTATTATTATTATTTTTTGCTGTTGTTTTCGACGCGATGCCTTGATGGCTCTATCAGAGCCTGCTACGGTGTGCATGCACGATGTGCCGTGGAGGCTGCGCGTCGCTTGGTTTGTTTGTTTGTTGTTGTTTCCACGGTTGCTGTATCCCGGGAGCGAACGAGCAAGCTAACGGAGGTGTTATACGACGCGGCGTATGGACTGGGTATACCCGTACGCAGTCACTATATAGAGCCACCGATAAATAGCCGTGCTCGCGCGAGCACGCATCGATCGATGATCGGACGCCCGCGTTCAGCGCGTGCGCGAGTGTCTGTGCGTGTTGGCGCACGCGAGTAAAGGTTACATCGTGATGTAAACGGTGGCGAAGAGCCATAAACTCGTGTAATCTGACGCGGCGGTCACGGCCAGCGCTGGCGCGATGCCACCGAACTGTTATAGAAAGCGAGCGCACGATCGTCTTTTCCATGCATCAGATTTTGTTGTCATTATCGTACAGTGCGAGAATGCCTCATACGCCTGGTCCTTATGGGGATGAGTTCTACTCGTGTGGATGAAGCTGTTATTGAAAAAAAAAGTGCTCGTCGCTTGGAAGCTTTGACAACGAGCGATTGCCGTATTTAGCCCGTGACGCTGATTATAAGAAGTTTTCACTGCAATGTCGAAGGGGGCCCGCAGTATGGACAAAGGATGAACATGATTTGAAGAAAATCTACTCGGGTGAGGTGTGTGATACCTAAAGCCCGTACTTTTCAATGGTGACAAAAAGCAATAAAGCGAAAGCTTGGGTTCTCAGCGTATATAGCGAGAATCTGTACTTAACGTGGCTGTTTCCTTCTCAATTATTGTAAATTTAACTGAGCTATCATCGGTAATCATTAACAAGCTTTTTATAACGGCTCATATTGCCGCAGAATTTCGTCGCATGATGAACTACATTCGCGTCGAATACGCACGAAGTAAACCGAATCATGCAGTCCGGGTAACACAGACGATGCAACTACTCAAATGTTGTTTTTCGAGTCACCAACTTTTTTTTTCTTTCCTTTTGCGCTACATGTGGAAATATTCAGGTGAGATAAAAAAAATCAGGTTTCAGTATATGCGAGCGTGAACCGAACACAGGAGCAACTAAGCAAAGAAACTATAAAATGTAACAATGTTTCCTTGTGACACCCCACAGAAGCAGGAGTGTGCTTTTCCCTCAAAGCGACTCTTCATGCGGAGAAGATAGCTGCGACGAATCTTTATGAAGCTACCCAGGGTACGCAAACATGGACAGCTTCCGCAAGACATCGCGAAAACAACACGCGCCAATACCAAGACGTACGGTATTCTCTGTTCAAGTAACCGACACGCACACAAAACCGAACAACAACATTCTCTCTGACACATAACTGTCTTAAATGAAGAACTAGTATTGTGCACACACATGTGTCCGATAGGTAATACTTAAGCGATCTATACTCCATTTCACACATCATGTGCAACGCAGTGGAAGCTGTGCCAGAAGTTCGGTCAGGAAAATGTTTAAGTCAGCACGTCTCGCTCTTGGATTTCGTCGTTGTAAACGCGGCCTCCGTCATTAGATCCGGCTGCGCGCTACCTGAACTAAACGCGGAGGCCACGATACGAAAATAAAAAGACGCTAAGCGATGCAGAACAACCTATTGACAATCGTATAAATAACGTTCCTTTTTTATTTCTAAGGCACAAAGCATCTCCATTTATTAGTCAGTCTAAAAACGAAAAAAAGAAATCACATTACGGGTGGTAAAATAATTGAACTATTTGTTGGTGTGAACACATCTACTCCAAGAAGCAACACTAACTTTCACAGCGTTGCACCTGATTTGTGAAACGGAGTATAGAGGCTTGTATGTTCGCATAATAAATATATTCTCACTGCCAACACAGTGTGCACACGCAGCTGTGTATGAGTCAAAGCTATAGGTGTATGTCTTGATCTAGAGAACCGTCGAAAGCCATGGCCCGCGTCGCCCTTTCGGGAGCACGCAGGAGGCCGAAGCTGCAGCCACCGTGCGCGGATGCGTGCGTGCTCGCCAAGTGCGCGCGTGGTTCTCAAGAGCCATGCATGGCCGCTACCAACCTCGTTGCGTGCGACAGCGTATAGTGGACGCGGGCAGAGGCAATTAAGCGAAATGCGAGAACTAATAAATAGTGCTCCCGGAACACCGCCGCCGCGCCGCCGCCGTCGATCTCTCAACAGCATCAGTGACGCCCCGCAATAAAGACGATAATGGCGATTCGCAGGATTCGTGCCGGCATCCTTCGCCCATTCCTGTTTATTTATTTATTTTTTTTTGCTTGTTCTTAATTATTTCCTAGTAACCTTACCGACCCCACTCTCACACATACCTCTCGTGTTTACGTTCTGCTCTACTAACTTCGTGCGCCCTGTCGAAGCTCACTGCATTTTTTTTGTTAGGATTATAAGCTTTTCCTAACCATATATGCAGTGTTATTTTGATTGTGCAGCTGCATTGTATGTCACGCTGATATGTGCGAAAGCGAAATGGGTGAAAAAGCCACCCTGTGCGGTGTTCACGCAATAGCTTCTTCAGGCACGCGATGGCGTCAAGTGGATGGGAAATAAAGTAGGCAGAAAAGAATGAGAGAGAGAAAGGACTGTTGTAAAGCGGCCGGCCCTTAAAAAAAAGACCAACGCTGTCTTAGGCATATGAGGAGCGCGAGGAAAAAGGGCAAGGAACATGTAAAGCAAGTTAAAAAAAAAGACACACACACACACACACACACACACACACACACACACACACGCACACACACACATACGCACGCGCGCGCACACACACACACACACACACACACACACACACACACACACACACACACACACACACACACACACGCACACACACACACACGCACACACACACAAAGTAACAGTGGTATAGTAAGTGTGAACAAAATGGCGTTTAAAGAAATACATAAAAAGAAGGAAGCCTATCGAGACAAGGAACAGGGAGGGGGTGCGGAGCGAGTGATGGCGAGGTTGTCTTTGGACTCCTTGAAAAACCACACCCCGACTTTGTTTCCGGTTGTCGCGTTTTTAATTAAGCCCGCCGAAACGACGTATTAGCGACGGAACCAGACGGGGGCGGAAGAAAGTGGAGGGTGGATACGCGGGGGAGGCCACGGGATGACGGCTCTCTCTTATCCGGGTCAGGCGCCCTGTCTCGATCGAGATTCCCCTCTTCGTTGTTCGGGTGGCAAGCGCTGAATCGAGACACCCGAAAGGCGGGGAGACAAAGGAACGAGCTGACGCGCTGCTTATAAGCTGCTGCTGCCGCTGCTTTGGGCTTTGATGGCTGTCAGGAACGAAGTTGCCCTTCTTTTTCAAGCGAAGCTCGTTATGAGTTACCCGATTTCGGTGGCGGCGTTGTCGTGCGCAAAAAAAACAAAACAAAAAAAACAAACCCGGCGCTGGCGGCTTTCGAAGGAGCGCCGGTCTCATGCGTATTTGTGTATGCGCCGTTTTCCAACAGTTGATGCCTTCTGGATCGTGGGCTTGCCGGCGATCAGACCTTTGTGATAAGGTAACCTGATCTTTTATCGAGGTAACTTGTCATTTCACGTTGCCACATTTCATTCTTGCCTCGATATGAACGCATGGCCGTCGTTGTTGCTTGTAGCAGGTGAAGTGTTGCGCTGCTAAACACACGGACGACGGTACCATTCCCAGTACGGACGAAAGAAACCGTGTGGAGGGAGCATTGCGCAATGAGATAGATAGATAGATAGATAGATAGATAGATAGATAGATAGATAGATAGATAGATAGATAGATAGATAGATAGATAGATAGATAGATAGATAGATAGATAGATAGATAGAGAGAGAGAAGAGAGAGAGAGAGAGAGAAACGTAGTATGTCAGGCACGCACACGCCAAGCTTGGCTTGTCTCCATTTTCCTGATAGGGCAAGGGCTCCCGAATTTTTTAAAACTGGAAATAAGTGTTCGATTGGAAGCGCTTGGAAGACAAATAAGAGTGTCGCTCGTTGCCCGCGCCCCTAAAAACCGCAGCAACGCCTTTATAGCGACTCGCGTTGAAATCTGCGCTGGTCAGTGTCATAGAATTTTGCTTTGTGGGTGTGAGTCCAGCTGTCTATAAAGTCAGAGGTAACTAATGCCACACGGGAGGTGAGAAGATGATCACGTATGGTTGGGTTCAGGAAAGACTAATGTTGCACGTCCGGCTTGTTGGTGGTTGGTCATAACTGTACGTGGTATATATAGCTCATCCAGGAAGCGACTAAATGAGCGAAACACACGCGCGTCACTGTGCGTGTGTGTTCTTGCTTGGCTCGTTTGGTCCCGCAGTTTAGAGAAAGAGCAGCGACTGTTAGAAGTAACAACCTTGCTTCTCGTATCAGAATATATGAACATCGACGTGCCCCTCTGGCATCGATGCCTATGCACAAGAACGGCCCGCTGCGTCGCTAGGGTCGAAGAGAGGAACTCTCGTTCCGTACAAACTCAGAAAAAAGAAAAAAAACTGAAAACGGGAAATAATTGTGTTACCCGTTGCTATCTTTTTGTTCTTTTCAAGCTATCTTATGCCGTTTTTGTTGGAAGCACATGCGTTCGCGTACAGTCTTTTTTCCTCGGAGGTTTTAGAATTCGCCTTAACATTACACAATAGCCGACGACAGCGCGCCATACGCGCGCGTTGCGGCGGCGTTAAGTGGTTCCGCTGGCGTGTTCGCGACATCGATGACCCCCAATTTAAGAGCCGCGCGACAAGTATACCGTTACGCGAGAGAAAAAAAAAGAATGAATGAGAGAGGCATCTTCAGAGTGAGGCTTCAGATGGCTTATAAACAAACTGCGAAAGATAAAAAAAAATATCGATGAAAATATAACTCCTGCACATCGCTATGCAGCTGCGGAACAAACGCCCTCTGGGCGTGATCATGCTCTTGTCCGGACAGGGTCGTCTCGGCCAGATGAAGGAGCTGTAAAAATTCTCAAAGGGGAGAGGGAGATGGGGCGGACAAGCGCCAAGGGGCGAGGAGGAGGGCAATAAACAACTGCATTAATAACGAGCCCGAACACTGAGGAGCGGGAAGAGGAGGGGGCGGCTTTAAGAAAAGACGAAGACGACGACGATAGATTAAGACGCGCCAAGAATGATCGGAACACGAGACGGCCGGGGCGACCCACTGGCTAGATATACACTATCAGTTTCGGAGGGGGGTATGCGTGCGAACGCGCGCGCACGCACTGTACATATACATGGATGGATGTGTACGCGCCGCGGGCATCCCCCCTTCTCCCTCTCTTTTTTGCTTTATTTCCTCATGGATGAATGCTCTCTCGTTAATGCACGCTGCTGTTGCGCCGTCGGGAAAACAACGGAGACGAGCCGAGCCGAGTCTGCCGGCCGGCCGGCCGCCGCCGCGAAAGTGGGCGGTTTTCGCCACCGCCCCCGTGAAGCGACGGATGGCCTTATCGCGGATATTTATGGGCTTCTCAGGGGCATCTGTAACGCCGCCGCAGCGGACCGACGAGGGGTGTGGATCGACGGAGCTCAGGGGCAAGCTTTTTTGCGCGCGGCAGGTTTCGGTTATATAGTAGTGCCGTCCAGGAGGAGGAGGGAAAGACAATCGTGCGCGGCCAGCCCCCTCCACCCACTCCCCCGTCACCTCCATTCCTGCGCTTCCTTCTTGGTCCGCTAGCACGCCTGCTTCGGCTCAGCGCTGCACTGCCTTGCTTCCTTCATGAAGGCGACGTGGTTTTGCGCCGCTCATGGTACTATGTTCGCGCTCAGTCTTTCTTAGAGCGGGTTTTCTTCTTTGTCTTAACAGCGGCGTGTGGAGCGTACGGTGAGAAAGCGGGGCTATCATACGGGGCGCCCAGGCGTGACTATTTTGTTTGTGCGTTGCTCAGATTGCGTAGTGTGTAACTCTAGCGGAAGCAGGGCGCAAGGTGAAAGAAACAACAAAGGAAGCCAGCTCAGGACAAAGCAGCGAGGGATGAGCGAAAGGGGTCGACCTCCTCTCTCTCTCTCTCTCTCACGCGTACTCGCGCGCGACCGCGCTTTTCCGCATGAATTATGGCGGAGGTGTTACCCGACTTTAATGTCTTCATCGAGCGCCCAGGTTATGTATAGTCGGGCAGTCCTGAGAACTCGGCGAAGAGATTATACACCGTCGGCGCGTGCACTGCGCCTTGCAGCGGCGTATACACGTTATGGTTCTTTTGTTTTTGTTTTTTTCAATCTCCCGCGAGCGTCTGTGTAGTGTATAAGCGCACAATTTACAGTGCATCATTCACTTCCCCTCCTCCACGCTTCTATGTCATGCCCGAGAGATGGAAGTACCTAGTGCCTGTGTTAGCTATACATGGCTTTCTGCACTAAGTTTTTATGAGGCCACGCGGATCCTTCTCTTAACACTCTCCCCTTGTTTTCCTCATCTGAAAGCAACAGACAGCTCGTTCTCTTCTCTCCCTCTTCCTCAATTTCGGCCTCTCTACAGCTGCCTATGCTTCTTTGTGGCATCTTCATTACGTCTTGCCTCCTCTACCTCTATTGCATTTATCTATGCGTGCTTTTTTCTTTACTCCATCTACGCCTCCTCCCGACGTACCCGCACCTACCTGTGATGTGCGCCGCCGCCTGCCGGTGTCGGGGGGCGCAGGCACGCCATCTATCGCGAGAGACGCGAGCAGCCCCACCCACCACGGAATAGAGTTACATCGCCCGGCAGGCGCAGCGCGCGTACACACACACACACACCGGCGGAGATCATGCCTGCTGTGCACGATGACCATCATGGTCGTCATCGTCCTTAGCGGCGCGGCGGTGAGCCGAGAACAAGGTGGGAGGGTGTGTGCACCGCTCGGAAGAAGAAGGCGGTGCGGGCGAGGCGTAATAAAATGCGCCCCCACCCGACTCCCGTGCCGTGCATGCTCGGCGGCGGTGTGAGAGCCGTGCATGCTGCAGCTTGCTTCCATGCAATGAACGGCGCATGTATACCGCACTGCTACGTGGCCCTGCCTTGAACTTCCGTGCGTGGTGGTGTGGTTGCCGTGTGGGAGTCGTGCGCGGAGCTCTCGTTTCGCGCGGCCGAGGCAGGGCATACGCGCCACCGCATCGCGAGCGACTTTGCGTGCGGCTTGTGCGCAGAAATCTGCCAGCAAGCACGGGAGTGTACGCCGATAGAAAGAGAGCACATATATTCTACTCGCCCGCCGAGTGGTCGCACGCGTGAGGAGCAGATGGTGGACGAAGCGGATGCGAGAGCTCAGGTGGTTCGCTTCGCCGAGAGAGTGAGTATATCGGGACATGAATATTACGCCGAAGGAAGCTAATGAAAAAAGTGCCGAAGCAATAAACAGTGGACCGCATTGAGGCGAAGAAGCCATAGAGAGATCGAAGGCATTACACTGGAAAGCCAATCATGCGTGACGTACGTATAGTTGTCAGTTTTTTAGATTAGGAAGGCTGTGCACAGATTCGGCAAATCCTATACCAAATCAAAGAAATTCTCAAAAGTTCCAGAAGAACCGTTTATGCGACGACATGCATGTAGCTGTTACTTGCCCAGCAAGAGATAAAGAAAATGAGTGTTGGCTGGCCTTCGCGAAAGCATACATGCGTGGCATTGGTATATAAGAACACCAACCGTCCCTCCATGGCAAGCGAGCAGATGAGAGAACCCCCTCGTGTACCACATGCTATCAAGAAGTTCGCTCACAGCTGTCATTCGCGCTGTCATGTAATGGGTGGGGATTGACTGGTGGCATCACTGATAGACAAATTCTGTCAATGTGCAACTACGTTATGAGAAAGAACTCTACCCGGACATCTTGCTGTAATGGGCGACGTTGGCGTAAACAAGTTCACATTTGTCGAGCATATATGAATGTCCCACTGGCTTTACGTCATTCTTAAACTGGGAGACACAATAAGCCTCGTCGATTCCTCCATAAAGCGCTAGAGGGTATATGCTCATACTCTCGCACTGTTTTACGGAATGTATAGCTCACCTGGGAGTCCTTGAGGCCCAGCTTTTCGGCGAGCTTCTTACGGTCCGGCTTGCTGATGTACTTCTGTATTTGGAAGCGCTTCTCGAGGCCTTGCCTCTGCGCGTCCGAGAAGACGGCCCGCCGCATCATGCCGCGCCTCGGTTTGCCCCTCGCCGTGGCAGCCCACGGGAAGGTGGCCGGCAAGGGGAAGCCGTGGTGCAGGGGACCTGCGGTTCCCGGAGCTCCACCGGGTCCACCGCCGGGTCCTCCTGCCCCTCCGGGCAGAGGACTCCGCCCGGGACCGAGACCAAACTGTTCGCCGCCGCTTAGTCCGGCGGGTCCGAGACCTGCGCGATACAAGGCCAAGTGACCTGTTGATTTGAATCGTTATATATCGGCAGATCACAAGTATTGACTGTACGTGTATACAGAGGGGAACAACATGAGCGCACATGGGTAGGAACAGGAAGGGTCTTCAGCGGTTGGAGAGCTTGTCTTCAATAAATAGAGTGCTCAGCAATGGCGACTTACCATACGGTAAGTACGGAAATACCATGCCGTCATGGTCGGCACGTAGCTTTTCTTCAAACGTTTTATCCGCACGAGTTGCTCATTGCGTACGGTACCGGGATGAGATGATCAAAGAGGCTAACTGAGGTCTTGCAAACTGATCAGGCTACGTGCCGACCACGTCGGTATACGGTATTACCATACATGTGCACCGTGCGTTAAATCGGCGCTGCTAAAAGACCTTAATGTCTTTAGAAAACAGCCGGATTGCCGATGTTCAGGCTGTATAGGCCAACTCACGCAGGCACGCATCCCGTCATCCTCGATGCTTAAAGGGACACTAAAGAGCAAAACGATTTTTCTCGCATTAGTAAAGTAGTCTTCCACGATACCAAAAACACCACGCTTTCTGCGAGAAGACGCTTAATAAGCGAGAATATGCGCAAAAATAAAATACAAGTGGCGACGCCACCTTGGAATTCCCGCACCATTTGCCGTGACGTCACATATTTTTGACGGCGCCTGCTTGGGCCTACGTAGTTCCTAATCGGTTAAATCGAAGTACATTGTCCTCTGAGGGGGCCAGAGACTTGACATAACGAGTTTGTGGAAATTTCGTCGAGCCGGTGGCGCCAAAATACGTTAAATGCTCTTTGAAACCTTTTACGTCACGAATTACAAAGTGCGGCGCGAAATTTAAAAATGAAACTTTGAACTTGGTTTTCTCCTCTAATAATAAACCTATGGTGGTGAAATAAACTACACAAGAGTTTTCCGAGCACACTTTATCAATCTAAACCAATTCATTGTTTCTCTTTAGTGTCCCTTTAACATTAATCCTCTCATGCATCGCAAGTTACTTGCGTTGACTGAACTACATGCGCAGCATATACTTCAGTCAACGTTTTTTATTAGCAACCTGTCATTGTGGTAAGGCAGTTAATAGTCGGCGGCTTGACGCTCTGCTTGCATATGCCTATATGTTACCATGGCATGCGCGGATTGATACCTTAAGATAATCTAAAAACTTGCTTCAGCAGAGTTGCACGATAAGCGTGGGTCAGAGTACACGGAACATTACGTCGACGACCAAAATTTGTCAAGGGTCTTTCTGCGTGTCCTCTGAGAACCGTTTCGGCAGTGCGACGAAACACAGGTTAACCCAGGGACTACACCAGGGTGCACGAACGCCGAGGTGTGAGTGCCACTACCAGACGCCTGAGTCGAGGATTAGGGTCGCCTCCATTTTTTTCATCCTGAAAAAACGTAATCATTTATGAATGCTTGATAAAACAGCAATGTTCAGCGATCCACAGAAATATGTCACATAACTATATAGTTATGTGACATACTATAAGTTCAGACAGACCGCCGCATTGGAAGGCTACGCTCATTACAGTTCATTCTTGACACGACGCGTAACTCTTCTCAGGGATGGTAGCGTGCGCACCGAAGCTGTGAGATACTAACTACAATATTACTTGTAAACCAGAGTAAATGAAGAGCTAAGCGTCGTGTCTCGAGGGGGTTTATTTCTAATGCAAGCGAACGTGTATACCACGTAATACGCACGCGCAGAAATCTTCACCGCTATGGAAAAGCGAACAGACAGAACGAGAATGCTGCAGTGAGCATCGAAGTAAACAACGGTAGCTCGAAAGGCCCTTAAAAGGACACCAAAGACAAATATTAAGTTGACGTGCATTGTTGAAATAACGTCCCAGAAATCTCGCATGGGGCTTGCTTCGTGCCACGTAAATGCTTACTTTGAAAGAAAATCACGTTTTAGTGCTCCGTATATCGTTCGTGCAATTCAAACCGCGCGCCTCCAAGAATGGAATTGTGACGTAGCATTCGCCATGTCTGCCATTTACTGCCCGACAGCCGGCGCTGCGGAGCGCAGACCGGCCAATTCAGAACTTGCATCGTTCTCAACCTCTAATTTCGAGTGCTCACGAATCAATCTGAAAAGCACAAGTTGCATTTCATTCCGCCTTGTAATGCATTGCAATGTTCTTCTTTGTCATGAGTAATTTGAGTACTAGTGATTAATTGTACTGAGGACGTTCTGCGTCATCGGGCTCTTGTTCCAGAATGTCCCACTGGTGGCGCAAATTGTGTCCTACACTTACCTTAACTTCTCGATTACTGAAGCGCTACTGTGCATGATATTGACGTTTTAGTTGTCAAGCATTGACCTTTCAATCTGACGTAAAACGTTATTTGCCTTTAGTGTCACATTAAGCGTGACACCTTCGCTTACGGCTTAAACAAATGACCCGATTGAAGGCGAACGACAGCATCGCGTCCTCGCGCCCTCGTAAATGCCAGTATCGATGTGCGAAGCACGAAAGACGTACTTAGCACCATGTAATCGTACGGCGACGGAACGAGGGCACGGCTTACGAAGTCCTCCCTTTTTACTTTGTTTTACTCTCAGAGCAAGGCACGCCCACTGACCCACATACATACCCCTCGCACGCCTCGTCTCGTTTAAATAATAAGCTTACGATTTATGTTCCATCCTCGTTATCATCATCCGTTGAATCGTCGACCGCTTAAAAAGCTGCAGGATATAAGAGGAAGGCCAACGGACGTTAACGTTGTTTTCCCGCCCCATTGAACGCGTCGCATACGAGGGCCTCGGGCGTTTCGCCTTCGAAGTGCCCGCGAAAAACAAAACGAGCGCCGTTACTTTCTTTCTTTTTTTCCCCCAACAGTCAAACAGAATGGCACGCAGAAAGAGGGCGGTGCTTGTTCCGGGTCTCGCCCCCCTCTGTCGCTGTCACAGGACTGGCAACGCCTTCCTTCCTTCCTTTCTTCATTTCATTCTGTCTCGTTGTGTAATTCGTGCACGAGTGAAAACGCATGCTTGATGGAAGCTCGCGAAAGCATCCACTAACACCTCGAGAATGCCACTCTCAAACAGTCTTACCCCCCCCCCCCCCTTTTTTTTTCCTTTTTGAGTAAAACCCTCACGTCGGTTCAACACAGACTGTCATGCATTGGCATACAGTGCGCGCGAGTCGGCGGGCTGTAATTCTCAAGGTCTTGGCCCCTCGCACGATCCTTTAACAACACACATTGGCATCCCCGTTTTGCAGCTCTAAACGACACCGCGGGCCGTGCGCCAACTTTCGTTTACGACCCCTCCAATAACAATGCCGAAAAATGAAAAGACTGCGTTTTAAAACGTCAGTATACGCGGCCACGCACGCTTTCTTATACACACAGTACCGTTTATAACTATAAGCAACCAGAATGCTCCGAGTTGTGCCACGATAGCTGCCGCATGGAAGGCGGTGGCTGCCGCCGCTCTCCGCCAAAACTGCCCATAAATTCATCCGCATCGCGGCTCCGTTCGTCGAGTGAGAACGCGATTCGCGCGTATACAACAGTACCGGCCGCTCGCATGTTCGCTCGCTCGGAAACGCGTTCGGCTTGCGCGCGCTTTTTCTTTTCTGGCGCGAACGACGCGATCTCGCGGGCACTCTCGCCCGAACGCGCGCGCTGTATGGCCACGCGCCGCGTTCGACGCCTGCTCAGGCTGCGAGTCCGTCGCACGTCCAATGCCGTCGACAACAGAAACGAGGAGCAAAGAAGTGAAACAAAGCTTTTCACGCGTCATTTGTCTACTTGACGGCGCGACGGGGGCCTCGCTCGTGTGTCCCTCTTGCCTGTATGATCCGCGACAAAGCCGGGCCATAACCATCGGTTCGTTCGCTTCTATATAGTATACAGTGCGACAGAAAGCAACGTATAGAGAAACGATGATCAAGGGAGGAGAGTGT
Organism: Rhipicephalus sanguineus; assembly: GCF_013339695.2. Taxonomy (NCBI): domain Eukaryota; kingdom Metazoa; phylum Arthropoda; class Arachnida; order Ixodida; family Ixodidae; genus Rhipicephalus; species Rhipicephalus sanguineus. The sequence continues at coordinate 75,309,428 of NC_051177.1, read as the reverse complement.
TAGGAAAAAGCCGGCCGCCGAAGCAAAACGAGCGACGACGTCGTTGTTTCGTGCCGTCACGTTTGAGCTGCAAGGTGCCAAAGGGGCCATGTTTGAAAAACAATGGAGGGGAAAGAATCCGACGATGGCCGAAGGGAAAAGAACAATTGAAGCGGAGAAAACGGCGGAAGGAAGGGAAACGACCGCGCTATAACGTCATATACATGTCTCGTTGATTCGTGTTCGTTGACTTCGCCATTTTGTTTTCCCCTGATGTCGTCCTCTAGCTCGTAGAACAAGCGTTCAATGGTCGGTTGTTACACGAGACGTACGTGTAGGCCTCGAATTTTCGTTTTGTTCTGTTGTGTTAGATGAACGGTCTTATATAGCGCCGTTAAATGGGAGACGTGTAACTAAGCATTGCTGCATGCGCGTTAAGACAGTTTTTTTTTCCTTCTATTATGTGACACGCTCCATACACTAGCTTTTAGGATGAGCTTACTAAACAAGAACTATAGGGCTGTTTCCATGACAACGATTCTGGTATGTCACTCGCACTCATAGGCGTGCGCAGGGTTACCCTATAGGGGGGGGGGGGGGGCAAAGGTTCATCGCGGCGCCCCTCTTCCCTATTAAGTCAATCTATGGGGCAGACTTTGCGCCCCCCCCCCCTCATCATAGGTGACAAGGGGAAGGGGCGACCCCCCTCCCCCCCTGTGCGCACGCCTATGCTCGCACTGACGCGCAGTATATGTTAACCCAGCGAAACTAATCACGACGAACAAAAACCTCGGGGATAGGCACATACTCTCCAGCGTTACTTTTCGATCGCGTCCCATATAGTTTGCCGAACACGCTGGAAAGGCGGCCAGCGTACTAAATTTACAACGTCAACATATGAGCGCAACTACTGCGACACTTGCTGCGATGAATAATGTGTGTTACACGGAGAACGGAATGAGTCAGTAAGTGTGCGCAGTGATGTGAGTATGTTACGAAGTGACGCTATAACAGAAGCCGTTATTTCTCTCTCTGCTGCTTGCGAGCGTAAATAATCACTGTAGTATGCCAGTAGTAATCCATTGAGTCGAAACACGGAAACTTGAAAGGAAGTGCTATTTCCTATACGTTGCAGCCTGACCACCGCATGGGTCCTAGCCGTAATGACAAGAGAGGATGTATTTCACTCAATGAGAAAGTCCAGTTACGGATGAAGAAGGCTATTCGCAATGCCCATAGACTGTCGCGCCGCCAAGCGGAATTCAGGAGCGTCCTCTCGAGGAGGGTTAGTAGACGACAAAATGGCAGCACTACGCAGTCGCTCCCTTGTTCGGCTGTGCCAGCCTCAGTGTTGACGCGTTGGCAAGAAAGGAACACTACGACTTTGCATGTTCCCTGCATCAGTGAACGAACCGGGCCCTCCGTGACACGAGAAATCTGATTCTTTATTGCGAGACGCGAAGTTTTCGTGAAAATACGTGGCAACTCGCGCTTTCAATGCTCGCCCACAGCGTACACATGCCATCAGCTTCGCGAGGCTTTCTGTAGGTACGTAGGTTACTTAAATGTTATCGTCTGACATATTCAGCTGAAGCTCACCCTGTTTTACTTGCATATAGCATTGGTCAGTGTTTCTTGTAGTGCATGAGTCCCATAACACTGTACGCGGGAGGTCGCGCGGGCTCGCGATGTGCTCTTGTATAACTGAGCGATCTCAAGTTGGCGATACATTAAAATAGGGCCTCCATCCTTTGTCAGCAAAGCGCCGTTACAAATCGTGCGAGCGACGTTTTCATCATTCGAGGACGCGTCTGCTCGACGCCCTTCGTGGAGCGAACGCTTTCCACGCCGTCCTTCGCCAGTGTGTTGGGTTTCATAGCCACCGCTGCGCCACTTGTTTTTGTATGTTTGTTGATAGGTGGCAGCACACTGCAAGCGATTTCCTTGTTGACCGGTCTGAGAGCAAGATGCTGATGTTCTCCGCACCCAGACGTCTCTGTATAGTAAACGTGGTGACGCGGAGTGGTCGAACTCGTTCGGCGGAGGAAATTCTTCAGATTGCTTTCAGCAGTGATGTTGAAAGAAACCATCTTGACGACGAGGATTTTTCACTGGACGTAGAAGACTGTGAGAGCACCGAGAGTGACAGCGACGATGAACGATCAGCTGCTAACTCACGAGGAGCGAGTTGCACTTCACACGTCCCCTCGTGCGTTCTTTCGCGCTCGTAAGTCACTTTGATTGTAGTTAATGTATAATATCCTTGAGCGAGATCAAAATAAAAGCATAGTTCCTCTTGTGCACTGCATGTATCACAATTATTGTGGATGTTATGGAGCGCCGCATGCCGCCAACACGCTCGAGCTCGACCAGCGAAGCGAAATGGTTAGAGCGATGGAACGTGAAGTCATGGCCAACGTTTCTAGAACTTGTGGTCACGGCCACAATCCACGCCTCTCGGCTAACTTCTTCGACGTTGCGAAAAGCATACGTGTGCATTCTTTTCGATATTCATGTTTTGATCGTGCTGATCATACCTGCAACATGCGAGTGAAGTGAATTGTACATGGCTAGTGTCTCGGCATGGCTGTGACACAAGCGCTACTGAATGGGTTGTTAAATGCTTGTGTTCCGTTGAAGACGTAACTCCGCGTTCCCGACTGTGCAAGTAATGACGACGGCGTATTATGTTTGCAGACCATCACCACGTTAAACGTGCGGTCCCGTGCAGCAGCGATGGGGCTACTCGCTGGCGGCCTACTACTGCGGCAAGTCCGTCAGGCAGACTCTGTACGTACTACCTCGGAGTGCCATTCAGATCATACATCAATCCTAGTTCATGCAGTTTTATGTAGCACGCACAGGATTTCGCAAAGCATCGTTATGCACGGTATAGGAGCTGAAGTATAACCTTTCACACCACAGCAAATATTTAGGTGGCGAGTACTTAGCACTTTCTATGGTTTCGGAAAGTATTTTAGTCTCATATCCATTTCAGCACAGCTCATGACTTCATCCGGTGAAAGTGGCACGGGCCGTACGTCCGCACGTCCTATTTGTTCCTTTGCTAACAAACGGGTTGACCCTCCTCCTGGCGCCATCTTGAAAAGCACGGCGCGCCACCTATAGTTCGTGGGCATTGCGAATAGAAAAGGAAGTAAATAGAGAAAGATACCTAACGTCACTGATAGTTTCTTGAAAGAGAATTTTAAGGAGCCCACTTATCGCTGACCAGCTGTGCAACTGAGCTTGTGAAGAGCGGACCGGTTAACATGGTAAAGGGAATCGCCGGCATGTAGGCGGTCAGCTATTGTCTCGCTAAAAAAAAAAAAAAAAAAAACTCTGGCATTGTTCTGGCGTCCTATCCTTCTCGCGAGCTTATATAGATCCCGAGTTACTTTAATCATCCCGCTTTTGGCATATACCTACAATAAAATCCGGTCCACCACGTTGCTTTACCACGAAGAAACGCCTGATGGTTACCGAATGCAACCACTCTCGACGCGCGTGTGTGTACCTGCATGCTCGTATCTCGTTTATGGATCGTGGGGTTTAAGCAGGCTAAGTTGGTCACGACTTCTTGCGCACGCGGTGCGCGCTTCCATGCGAACACGACCGCGGCGTGCTTAGTTCGAGGAATCACGCTGGTGATTGAGTGATCACGAGAGAATGATGAGAGGCGTGAGCGCAAGCTGCGCACAGAGTCATTAATAATGAGCGTTACGCGATACTCCCGCCCTCGGACAAGGTGTCCTACCTGGCGCGCTTGTCATGACTCGCGCCGGTGATCGAGGTGTAGATGCATGCCTATGGGGGCGCAAGCGTTATGCATGCATGGCTGAGCGGCGCGCATCGTTCCTTCAGCGACGCGCGCTAAGAGAGTACGTCGGGCCATTAATCTGTCGTCACAGCTAGATTAATCTGCTACATTCTGGCGCGCGCTCAGAGAATGGAGGGTTCATTGTGCTTATACTTTTTTTTGTGTGTAGTTTTGTTACGTCGCTCGCTTGTTCTTACACCTCCCTTCATTCTCTGAAACAAAAGTTATCCGCTCAGCGCGAGAGAAACACCATGCAAGATCTTCTCACGCGCGTTCTATACGCTACATTCATTTTGTTGGAACAATAGTCGCTTAGCGGTCGTGCGCCCCCCCTCAGCAACCCGAGGAGATGATAGATTGTCACCTCAACGTTAAGAATTTCAATAATAATAAACCTAACCAAAGCTGACAGCTCTTCTGTCAGTGTATCTCCCGCTCTCCCGTTTATTTCTGGTTTTTAGTTTGCCCAAGATCAGATGAACGAAGAGCAGTAGCCATTATATTAGCGCGATAGCGTCATAGAGCTCGTTTCGCAGAAATTCCGGCGTCGGTGTCGGCGTCGTTGGTTGGGAGCGAAAAATCAGCGTTGTCCGTGACCGAGAAATTGAGATAGATGCAAATAACGAAATAATAATAATGATAAAGAAATCTTCAGTTCGATTGGGAATTGAACGCAGGACTGCTGCGTGGCAAGCAGGTGTTCTACCACAGAGCCATCACCTTTGCTTCTTCATTACGGATAGTTTTCAATTTCATGTCACAAACATACATATTCCAACACACAAAATACAAACAACACACACAACAATGATGGTGCTACTTAGAAAGATCACTCTGTCGGAAATTTAACTGTGCTCGAAATTTCTTGGTACAAAAACACTATGAATGCTATATAGTGCAAGGGGCGTCATTAACACATGTAATGTTGCCTGGCAGAAGCATAGAATCACAGCGGGCGTCGAAACACGTGAACTGCGCAACGAGTGGCCAATTTAATCACCCACCAATTACAAAGCACACAGGCGCAATTAATTATCGTTATCAACAACAGCATCAACAACGTGTGCAGCTGCGCAGGCGCGCACGTTGCCTTACGAACACGTAGTGGGTTCCTCGCCAACTCGCAAAATGAAGACTTATGGCGTAGTGGGCATTTCGCAACTGTACTTGCAGTAGGCATTCTAGGATAGTTTGAAAGGGCCCATTTTACAGGCGCACAGACGTTCCTTCCTTGCGGCACGGTTTAGGTGTCTACAAAAAAGCGGAGCCATGGGCTAGCGATTGAGAAGTCGATGCGAACATGGTCCGACTACGTTATCGCGTTATACTCTCGAATGCAAAGCTCAAACGTCCTCCACACGTTTGTGGTTTACTGGTGTACAGTCGGCTAGTCCTGGGAAAACTTTGAATTTCCCGGCAATTTGTGAGTGCATTCGGTCGAGCTGCACAGTACATGCTGTAAGCACGTTTTAGAACAAGCCGGAAATTTAAATTCGAGGCTGTCTGTCGAATCAGTGGTAATAATGAGCTTTTGCTTGTGTCTCGTGGTCTCTAAACGTTTCACGCTAACTGTACATTCGATGAACAGGAGGCATTCACGTGACGTTCTCCGCAAGAGTTGCTAGCGCGGCAGTCGCCATAGCCGTGGTCACGCGCGTGGTCGCCATCGTAGGGGTGTGCACCGAGGTGCTTGGCCACGTGCGTTGTTGTGATATTTTAAAGACGATTGTCTGTCTTGGGGACTCTAAACGCAGAAATTTTGGTCTGTCTGTCTGTCACCCGACTCAGCGACCCGGCCAAAGTTTAACCACACTTTCTGAACGCCCAGCCATCTTTAACTGGTGCGGCCGTTCATACTTGTGAACATTGTCGATCAAAAAGCAAATATTACGCATATCTGAGGCGCAACATCAACACGTAAATATTAGGTGGTATGTTCCTTTACTAGAAAATACATAGATAAGTAATTCTGAAGACCTTAATATGTCTTAGGCTACGCTGAAAATGCTAGTCTTTCTTAGGCTGCGCTGAAAATGCGACGCTATGAGCCAGATGCGGCGGTTCAACATAGAGGAGGAGGACTCGTGTAGTACGGCGGGCACAAGACTATCGTCTTTCGACGACATTTGCAGCGAAGCACGCAGATACGCGGCCATTTTTTTTCTCATATTCTCTCATGGCATCAGGCTGTCATATGCCGAATCGCAGAACTGCCTCGGCTCTTTCGGCCGTATGTGGGCACTTGCTGGCGCCGCCTGGCGGGTTCGAGCTCAGTGAATACCTCCTACACACTAGTGTCTATCGGACGAACTGGCTCGCACAGTGGAGATGAGAACGCCCGGGATCTGATTGGCTTATTATGGTGATCGTCAAATGTACACGGAAGAGGAAACTCGTGGAGCTTATGGGAACGCAAGAATGGAGGCTCGTCTTCAGCAAGGGGCTATCTATAGAAGCGAATAGAAAGGGGTGTATACGCAACTCACCGGCCAGATAGGAGGACCTGCAGGCGACCAGCGACTGCAGGGGAGACTCGAAGAATCCTCGAGGAATGGGCTTTGCCACGACGGGGTAGGAGCCGGCCAGTTGCACGGCCGCCGCCGCCGCTGCTGCCGCCCCGCTGCAAGACACTGCAAGGAAAGCGCACATGATCGAGAGCGCATTCTTTGATACGGTGCGTTTCGACGTAGGCTGCGCGTAGCTCTTAAAGACACCTTCCGAAGTATGAAATTATGAAAGGTATTTTTGTGCAAAATGTGTGAGTAAATGTGCTACGCTCAAGGTGTTTAACTGCAGAATTTCATTGAGTAAATCATATATGCAGTGACGGAAGTTATACAGTGGAGAATCAAGACAGACGCAGAAAAAAAAGGAAAACAATGAAAACACAAGGTGACTTGCTGGAGTACACAACAATGAAGATTGCATCCGCAATGCAAGGCTTTTCAACTGATCTGCCAGGGCTCTAACTTTCGCTTTTGTAAGTGTTACGCAGCTTTGTGCCTGTGTACATAAATAAGCACGCGGTGTTTGCCTCAGTTTTTTCAATTTTTCAAAAGATCTACGCTGGCGATTGAAACAGATTCGCCTTGCTTCGAAACAGCAGCTTCAACAAAACGGCAATTACTGTTAAATGTCTGAGGTGGTTTCAGCTTTTCGCTTCAACTGTCGTTCATTATAGATCGAAGTATCAAAAGGAAACCGTATACACACTGCCATTCGAACCATTATATCCACTCACTTTTTAGATGCGAAGTATCTTATGGCGGAGCTCAATCCGGTGGTGGTGGTGGTGTGCGGCGTGACCACCCTTACTGCGCATGCGCATGCCCTCTCCCCTTCCCCTCTGCCCCTTTCCCCTCTCCACTTTATCCCTCCCGTCCCCTCTGCCCCTCTCCCCTCTCCACTTTCCCTCTCTCCACTCTTCCTCTGAAACGCGGGCTAGACACGCCGAAATTCTCTCCTGCGCAACGCCGCGATGAGCACCAGCGCATGTGCGTCCCCTCCCCCTCTCTCTGCTCTCCTACGCTGTTCCCCTCTCGCACGCCTGCCGACTGCGTTCCCCGCTCGCCCTGTGAGAATTAACGGCCAGCCTAGAGGGAAGACAAGACGCGCGTAGCGTTCCTCTTCGCGTTCCACGACGCGAGGTCGGTAGCATGCCCAAAGAACGCCAACGGAACGCGATCGTGTAAGTGCTCCGGCTTCGCATCGCCTCATGCATACAGTTTCCTACAATACTTACTAGAGGGAACTCTGGCGCTAGTGTCTATGGGAGCTGCAATGCATCGCGCTTCAGCCAGCATGGGACTCATGGGTAGTACACGGATTTGTCTAAACTTCGTTCTTTCGACTCCGTTTGGCTCCGCGTCGCCTGCATCCGCTTTGTCGCAAAACGAAGTTCAGCAAAAATCAGCAGTTTCACTTCACCACTTTAACTTCTTTAGGCTCACCGATTCAAAACTGGTCACGAAGTTCACAACGATCCATTCTTTTATCCGAAAGAAAACCAAAACATAGCAATAAACAAAGCCACAAGTGCGTCCGAAGCCCACAAGCACGAAGACTAGGCAAATCCGTGTACTACCCATCATTCCCATGGTGGCTGAACGATCGCAGCGCCAGAGTTCCCTCTAGGTCATTTTAGGAAACTCTATGGCCTCATGGTCCCCTTTAGCGGGAAATGGTGTAATTTTTAGTTTTAAATCTCGTCCTCTCCTGGCATACAGGGCAACAAACCAAACTCTCGTATATGTAAGCATTCTATAGCACTGCTCTTGTCTTCTGTGTCTCTCCCTCTTTCTGTCTGCCTTGAAGAGATCTCGCATCTGCCACGCTGCAAGCAACGGCGACGAGCTGCCTTTGCCGCGCTCCTATAAACTTGTGAACGTGAAACAGCGCGAAGACGGGACAGCTGGATGAAGCACACAGACACGGCGCTGACTAACAACTGAATTTTTTGTTATCGATTGACAAGAAATAAAATAGGAGCAGACATGTGACGTCACTGAAACACCAAGCGACACGCCTCCACTACCAGTTCCAACACTAACACAATCGCAATCGCATTTAGCACCCGAGGAAACCGATTTCTTTCCGCGCAAGCGAGGGCTATACAGGGTGTGTTCCAATACTCACCGTAGACGGCTAAATAGACAGCTAAGTGGACAGCGGCCATCTTAAGTCCCATTCCAATTCTCACGTAGCCGGCAAAATAGACAGCTTCGAGAAAGACAAAAACGATGCAGGCTACTTTGCTGTCCAAACAAGATGGCGGCTCAGCGCAATGCTCGCGTAGCTCGGATCTCGCCGGTATGGTCGTCTGTACACCATTAGGCGCTTTTCCAGGCGCTCAATGTAAGCTACGTTAATTTTTTCATAGGTTTGAAAACGAAAGAGGCTAAAGAAAGAACATTTACGTTTGTTTTTCTTAGCTTTCTCTTCTCGACGCTAGGTGGCATCACGTCGCGTAGGCATTACATGGCGAGGATGGAAAAAGCGCTAGAAGGTAGCAACATTGGATTTAATTTGTCACACAAACAGGTCGGAGCGATGGTTGAGCAGAAGCTTCCAGGTCTATTTTATGCTGATGATATTGTCTTATTTGCGGACAGTCAAGATGATATACAGCGACTGGCAGATATATGCGGAAGGGAGTGTGAGGCTCTAGGACTAGGATTTAGTGCAACAAAATGTGGATTGATGATATTCAATGATCACGGAGACCATACGGTCTTAATACAGGGCCAAAAAAAAAATACCGAGGGTAAGCGAGTACAAGTACCTCGGAGTATGGGTAAATGAGGGAGATAGATATATCGAGGTACAAGAGAAAGCATCGGTAGCGAAGGGAAAGAGGAATGCTGCAATTATGAAGCACAGAGCTTTATGGGGATACAATAGGTACGAGGTGCTTCGAGGGCTGTGGAAGGGTGTGATGGTTCCGGGGCTTACATTTGGGAACTCAGTGGTGTGCATGAAGTCAGAGGTGCAATCAGGAATGGATGTAAATCAAAGGACGGTGGGCCGCCTCGCCTTGGGCGCTCACGGGAAGACGACAAATGAGGCGGTGAAGGGTGATATGGGATGGACAGGCTTTGAAGTGAGGGAAGCGCAGAGCAAATGAGATTCGAAGAGAGGCTGAGGAAAATGAAGAAGAGTAGATGGGCAGAGAAGGTTTTCAGGTATTTGTATAGAAAAAGCGTTGACACGCAGTGGAGAAAAAGAACTAGGAGGCTCACCAGTAAATATACGGCTGGCAGTGCGGGCGATATGGCAACAAGGAGCATTAAGCGGAAGGTCAGAGAGGCGGAAAAGACTTATTGGATGACAGCGATGGAAAAGAAGCCGGCTCTGAGTAACTACCGAAAAGGAAAAAAACGAAATAAGGAGGGAAAGGTTTTATGATAATTCAAGGGGAAGCGCTTTACTGTTTGAAGCAAGGTCGGGCTGCCTGAGAACGCGTAGTTATAAAGCGGGATTCAGTAACGAAGAAGAACAATGTACATGCTGCGGGGGAACTAAGGAAACGATGGAACATGTACTGATTGAATGTGGCGATATTCACCCAGTTATACGTGCGGGCACGAGTCTACATGAAGCCTTGGGTTTTAGGGACAACAATGGAAAGCTGAACACGCCCGCGATAGAAATAAGTAAGAGACGGTTAGAGTATTGGTGGCAGAAAAGTAGAGATAAAGTACAAAAATAAATAATTGGGAGAAAAAGGTTATTCTGCCTTAAGAGGCAGAGAGATGGACTGTGAATTTATATTTTTTGTTATAATAACATAGATTTAATCAATGTAGATAAGGCATTAGGACAACATGAAACAAGGAAGTTTTTTTTCTTTTTTTTTCTTTTTTTATCCTTCGAGCCTGGTGGCAGACATGTCACCGCCCCGTTATAAAGGGGACGCTCATAGCATCCATCCATCCATCTTCTAGACGCGTTCCATTTGTCGGACAACATGACCTCGATGCTGTCTTCTAAGCTGTCAGCGTAGACTGTCTACGATGCTGTCCAGAATTGGAACACAACCACAGAGGGCGAACTGACGCAATCTTGACTTCTTTTATGGACTTCAAGAGCTTCCCGAAGTTCGCATCTCATCCTGTCCGAACACCGACCTGTCACGTGGCACTGATAGAACGAAGGGCGGCATGAGCGGAAAGTGTATTCCCGGTCGAATTTCGAACGTCACACGCGTGTTCACGTAGGCGATCGTTGAGGCATCGCCCCAAATCCCCATGCAATAATAATAATTCACTTTTTAGTCGGCGCTGTGTCTGTGTGCTTAATTGCGTTTTCCTGTCTTTGCGCGCTGTTCCACGCTCAGATGCGCACCAACTGGCCTGCCTTTATATACAATAAATGTTCCTAAATTTCGTCGATACCGGCAGCCTATAACCGAGCGCCTTTAACACGTACCAGCCCCATGCTAAGGCGTTTCTTCTGCCGCTCCTGCCCTAACCTTTCCTACCGTGTACTTTTTCCCATATAGTGCGACGCGGTTGAAGAGATCGACAGTTACCATGCGCACTTGGCCCTGCTTTCTCTCCCATCGTCAACGTCAACAGAAATCGCTTACTTGTAGGCACATATGTTTCACGATGTTTCATGCGATTTACCGTACAACTTTATTGGTGTCCGACGCCCTATGTGTCCGACAAGTCGTAAGACATCGATCGACCTCACCACCTGCGTTTCTGCGTGTTGAATTTAGTTTTCAGTTTTTATTGCTCACTTTATTTTTCTGCGTCCATTTATTCGTCGCACACTTACCGCTTTACTTCCGACCATATACAGCACTTCCGATGTACAACTGCATGCTTCCTGTCGATGCGTTTTTACGCACGGGATTGTGTCGCGGAACGGATAAAAAGTCCCGCGTTTCTCACATAGAAAAATACCGGAAAATAAAGAATATGAACTTAAATAATCTATGTCTCTCCTGTACACACATTGATATGACACTCTACGAGTACATCCATGGTCCATCGATCTAGTCTCCATCACGGATGCTTTCAAACTGTCTTCGAGCGCACATCTCGGATCCTATTGTCGCGCGTATTGAGGAAGTGGAGACACACGAAAGAAGGCATTGATTCAACCCGATGAGCCTCTTCTGTTGCGAATGTCGCTGCTCATGGTTGACGGCGCTGTTGTGAAGTTTACTGTTCGGACCTGATTTCTTTCTTTTAGAAAAGTGACGTGTTCCGCACTGAAAACAAGCGCTTTCGAAGAAGTGTTGTCATTGAATCGATCTCAAACTGCACCGAGTCGAGCATTATTGCAATCGATGACTTCACATTGTAAAAAAACGGTGGTGCGGTTTCGAGATACGAGATCGCTACATGGACAAGGTACTGGAACGATTAATGCACGTCAGTACGATATTATTAAAAAAAAGTACTCGATAAGTAATTGGAGCCCGCACGTCAATATTTCTGATCAAATAAAGACGCGAATAAAGCAGGACCTATTTTTATACAAATGAAAGCGTAAGAAGAGCGCGTATGCTCTACTTTAGTACGCAGCAAAGAAACCTCGCGCAGTTGTTAGTGTAGTTGGTCCGGTGGCTTTCTTTTTCTGGTGGTGACGCATTCACCGAGAATACTTTCATGAGCGCCGTGGCAGTTGATTATGAATAAATACGTTATGTCGCCTCGCTTGAAGTCAGCGCACGCACACGGCACCTCATGCAGCTCAACAGCCAAGCCAATGGCAACAATGCTATATCGCGATAACAATAATAACTTGCGGGGTTGTACGTCCCAAAACCCCGATATGATTATGAGAGACGTCGTAGTGGAGGGCGCAGGGGAGACGCCACAACTGCCGAGCGATATGACGAAATTCCACATTGCGCTTTGTTAGCGCGACTACCCTTTTGTGTCAACGAAAATGCTGCGAAATCAATGCAAATGTTACAGAGATTTATGTTGTTCTATGGAAGCTCTTACTGTGATCATAATGGCGTACGCATTCTTTGGCGTAGGCGAAGAAGAGTCGCCAAGCAGTGCCACGCGTTTCACTGTCAATATCACACACACACACGCACACGCACACGCACACGCACACGCACACACACACACACACACACACACACACACACACACACACACACACACACACACACACACACACACACACACACACACTTAGGAACACGCGTACGCACGCACAAAGGGCATAGTGTAACAGGTACTACCGCCTGGCTCATTCAACGTACTCTAATTAATATACGTATCATGTACGCAGCACGGGAGCGTTCCCGTGTTGCAAGACATGTATTAAGTGTGATTGTACATTATCAAGTGTTACATCTGGTCAGTTGAGTCTTTCGGGCTGCCCAAGCATTTTCCCAACGTAGACCGACAACACTATGAATAACGAAGTTACATTTATGTTCGTTCACATGTCAGATTTGAACAAAATGGTACATTTGATTTCCACAAGCTGCACTAATCGGTTACACCTAATTCTCGCACCCTCAGCTGTTCACCGGAATTGATGCCGTCCGCACGGGTCGCTATGAAGTAATTATTTCCTACAAGGGTCAGGGAAACGACTTAAGCCCTACGTCCGGCCTAAATTAATTCCTTACATCTCGCTAGCCTTTCACGCGTAGAACTAAACAAATAAATTAAAAAAAGGGTGGAAGGATATTGCGAGGTCGTCATTATACCGGCGTTTTCGTAAGTGGCCCGAACACACCAGAAAGGCTTGACGGCGCACAAGATTTCACTCAGGCGATCTCGACACCTCTAAAGGGCAATTTTTCACGATCAGGAATTTCTAATGAGCTCGCAGAAAGGTGTTATATACAGTTTTTCGCTTTTTGCCGGAAGGTCATCGTGACCTATACTGCGCTACAATTCACCCGCGTAGTATAACTGCGCTAGTGCGTTTTTGTTTTAATATGAATCTTGCTTCGCAGAGTCCATATTTCTTCATTTAAATATGCCGACTAGGCATACCACGTCTATGGACCCATTAGGCCAGTAAAGGGTAATGGAAGAAACGAAAAGAGAGAGCAAGAAAGTGCCGGAACAGCATTATTTAAAGCGGCAGAAGGAGTTGTATAGCTCACATGGACCGGAGGTACAAGTATAAAAAATGTGCTGATAGGAGGAGGTGCGATTTGCGGTTGTCTAAGCTTGTATATAGAAGAGAACGCGATTTTCGTCGTCCCTCACCTCCGTTGCGCAGAGCATAACGCGCTACCCCGTGCCCACTCGAGGAATGCGAGAGTCAAAGTTTGCGGTTTTCACGGAGAATTAACCTTAAACATTAGTGAACTGGCGCACTTGGATTTTACTTTTTCTATTACTTCTCGTTATTCTTGCCTTACACATTCGCCGCTCATATTTTTATTCTTCCTAATTTTTTTTGTCGACTCTGATTCGGTGGGCTGACTCTTTCTCAAATTTTGCGGGGGCGCCTACGCGGCACTTTTAAGAGATTAAAAAGTCATTTATCACGCCACGATGAAAACGGCGCTTCGGTGCGCGCACGACGTGTAGCAATTTTCTCACCGCAGTTCGTGCTGTTTAACGATTTCCCTTTCGTGTTTACGCATTACTTGATTTTATTTTTCTGGACGTATATGCCTTCTGTACGAGCTTCTCTTACAGCGCATCTGTCGGGCCATTTCGCGTCTACGATTAACCACCCTCAGTCGCAAATTTGAGTAATTAATTTGCAAAGCCTCTATGCATGCCTGATTCGGTCATTCTCCCAAAGCGTCGGCCTACCGCAAAATTAATTTCTAGGAGACCTTCCGACTTTATTTGTAATGGCTACGAATTTAGAAAGAAAAAGGAAATCAACAGACGTGCTCACGTTATCGACTAAACTCTGTTTCACGGTCGTATCTAGAGCACCATTACTTTTTTTCTAAGTGTCACAGGCTCAGCCTTTATTTTTCCCTCCCGAATTTCATTTTGTAACTAGTCTTACCATGCGGTAGCGCTTGATTATATCGCCGGCACTGTATACAGTGCCGGCGATGCTCCTTGTTCTGGGATCTAAATTCATTATGAAAACATTGATATCAGTAACACAGGATTAGCAGGAACAATTGAATCCCAAGGTACATATTAGTCATATTCTGAGTTTCTTTCGCAGTGTCCTGTAGTTAGATTAACGCCATACTGAATTTGTAATGTACCACACATCTTTTTAAATGTGCTGGTATTTCTTCGATATCATTTAGTTGGCGTGTTATGGAAATAGTAGCTGGTGGTTTATTTGTGCGCCATCTCCTTATTTCATATCAATAAAAAGAGAGACACATATTCAATATCTTAATAAATCAGGTATCAGCGTTTGGACACCTTGAGTAGAAACATGTATAGAGTCGAATAAAAATATACAACGGCCCTGCAATACCGTTCCGTCGCTCTGTTTGTGCTCAAGCAATGGGCGGACCAACACGCATATGCTGGCTCCTGCAGCTCATTCTTGACACAGTCTGGCACTCTGCATCCTAACGCGAAATCGTTAAAGAGCTTGTTTCGCAGATATTCCGGTGTCGGCGTCGGCGTCGTTCGTTGTAATCGAAAAATCAGCGTTGTCCCTTAGCGAAAAACCGACAGAGATGCAAATACAGAAATAATAAAAAATCTTCGGTTCGAGTTAGAACCGAATGCAGGCCTTCTGCGTGGCAAGCAGGTGTTCTACCATAGAGCCACGCTATTCTTGAAACTGTTTCGAAAAAAAAAAGCATTATGCGAATGTTATGTAGGGGAAGGAGTCTCCTTAATGCATGTAATATTGCGTGGCAGAAGCGTAATGGCGCCAGGCGTCAAAACACGTGAATTGGGCGACGAGTGGGTGTTTTAAAGGCCCGCCCATTACAAAACGCTCAGACATGTTTAATGAGCATCATCAGCAAAAACATCAACAAAGTGAGCTTCTGTGAGGGTTCGCGTGTTGCCTTACGGACGTGCAGTGTGCCCTTCGCTGATTTCCAGACGGAAGAATTATTGCGCAGTGAGCACTTCGCAGCTGTACTTGCAGCAGAGGAATTCTAGGATAGTTTGAAACGGCCAATATTACGCGCCCAGACGTTTGTTTCATTGCGGAACGATTGAGGCATACGCCGAGAACCGAAGCCAGGTATGCAATTGAGAATGCGATGCGTACGGGGCCCGATTACGCTATCGCGTTCGACTATTGAAGGCGAGGCTCAAGCGTGCTCAAAGTTTTTAAAGCCCGGATAGCTGACAACTGTTTAAATAAACACGCACGTGACCCCGGTACGACCTCTCCTCCCAGTGCCTAATTATTTCCTTGCGTTCTCTTTTTAAATTTAATTTGAAGTGTTAAAGCGAGCGATCCGTCGGGGTGTCTGCTTCCCTTGTAATGACCGCGACCGTTAGCGCCCTCTGCAGTTAAGCGCGCCTGTCGCACCGCCCAGATTTTCCGACATGCTGTTCGTGCATATGCAGTATATGTAGGCACTGTACGCTCCTTCAGACGTCATATATGCATAAATGCACAAGTGGTAAAGCTATAGACTGTCAGAGTTGCATTATTTTTAAAGCGTCGTTAAGAGACGTCTGTGCGTTAAACGCGCACTCTTAATTGCTTCTTGATAGCTGCGCAAATGGAAGCAAAATTATGTGCCATGAGTGCACGAACGCGAAGAACCGTCGTGCTGCTAAGCCCCGCAGCGCTCAATTTGCGCGTATCTTAACGCTGTTTCGCCGCCTATTGTTCCTTACGCGGACAAATTGAAAGGAACCAGGCAAACCCCAAACACACCGAGGGGCTTAGGGAGATGAAAGCCGGTGAAATAAATAAGTAATAAAAATCTAAGCAATCCGGGCTGAAAGTTCTCGGTTCTTTTGTTTAGGTTGTTTTTATGAAGGGATCGTAATGAGGAAAGAAAGAGGCGAATAACGAGCCAGTTTTCTTGAACATATGATCTCGACTCACAAAAAAAATTAGCGCAGCTTTCACAAAGTTTGCGCAAGGCTGTGTCACGGCAGAGCTGGTGGGCACCTAGCTGGTCCTGGCTTGGCTTGGCTTTTGCCCTCTCACCCGTCTCTTTCCCACCCCTTGGTGTGCTGTACTATATAAGGCTATGCTTGCTCACTTTTCTATCTTTGTTAATTCCGAGTCTGTGCCTTTCTATCTCTTTCTCTCTATTTATGTTTGTTTCTCTGTGTTTCTATCTTTTACTCTCTTTCTTTTCTTTTTTTCTCTTGTGTTTTCTATTTCTTTCACTCTTTCTCTCTCTCTCTCTCTGTAGTCTCTGTCTCGCCTTCTATATTTTTCCGTTTTTCTTCCCTTTCTTGCTATCTCTTTCTCTTTTTCGTTTTCTTTCTATCTCTTTTTATCTACGACGCACGGAAAACCTCGACCATTACATGCAGCTCTGCTGTTAAAAAAAAACAAAAAAAAAAACAAAAAAGACTCATTCTCGTGCTGTCGCTGTTTCGCGTTCTTCTTATAGCTGTTTCTTTATGCATCGCGTATCGCTCGGTGTTTAGTAGATGGCTTTAAAAATCCTGTATCTTCGGAGACATCGTTTATTACGTTTTCTTTCTCAGTGCTACATTCCAACGCGCACGCGGAAGGGCGCAGGTCTCTCAACTGATGTATTTTCAGCAGATGTATGTACGCGGTAAGAGAGGCATACACGTGCCAGTATTGCGTTGCTTGTTTCTTGGTCAAGTTAGGCGTGCCGCTGTTAACACTGGCGTTCGGGACATTCCTGGGTTTGAGGCGTGCGTGTTCAACTATGCGCACGCGTCTTAGGTGCTCGCATCGCTCGCCCGCTGTTTAGCATAAAGTTCTATCTCTCTCTCTCTCTCTAAAACGCTTTTTGTTTAGTTTTCCACCAATTTACTTTTCTGGTATTTCTCTTTTCACATGACTTTATTTTTTTTCCATTTTGTGCATTGTTATTTTGTCATTTTCTTAAAAACTGTGGAATATAATCACGGTCCCGTAAGTGGGCTCATTTGACCTCGTGGATCTATTAAGAGTTATAGACATTATCGTTATCTCCGGCAGTAGCAATCCAATTCAATAAACTATTCGCCGCGCTGACATGAACTCTCTCGCATTACGTCTTATTTGCCAAACGAAATGTCTTTGACGGAAAGGTATATGGAAGCTTTTTCGTCACAGGTTCACCCCGCCGGTTCAATCACACTTAAGAAGAAGAGGAAAAAGAATTGGACATCAATGTCAAGAGAAGAACAGTTTTGGTACGTCATAAAGCTTTCTAAGACGAAACGCTGTTCCCTTAAACAAGCACATGCAGGCTATTTCCTCAGCTGAAAAAGATCGATCAACGAACTGGGGTTCGGTTGGCGTTTTTTTTAATCTTTTTTTTCTTTCCTTACTTTTCTATCCCCCTTACCCCTTCCCCAGTGCAGGGTAGCAAACCGAAAAACTTTCTTCTGGTTAACCTCCCTGCCTTTCACTTAACCTTTCTCTCTCTCTGCCCCTTCCAAATTGGTCAGTTTTTGCCGAATAAACCAATGATAATAATAGTTGGAATTTAACGTCCCAAAACCACAATAAGATTATGAGCGACGCCGTAGTGGAGGGCTTCGGAAATTTCGACCACCTGTGGGGTTCCTTAACGTGCACCTTAATCTAAGTACACGGGTTTCAAGCATTCTCGCCTCCTTCAAAAAAGCGGCTGCCGCGGCCAGGATTCGACCTGCGGTTCAGCAGTCGAGTACCATAACCACTAGACCAGAAAGGGAAAATAGACAACCACCCATTTGTAGCACGAAGCCACAAGGAAATCCATGCGGATTTCTCAGAAATAAAGCCTCTTAGTGACCGAAAAATTCGTCCTGGTCCGGGGTTAGAACCCGGGACCAACGCCTGTCCGGGGCGGTCGCTCTACCAATTGAGCTAACGAGGAAGCTAGCAAGTGGCAGCGCGAGGGCGAATCCGTCGACAACTTTCCTTGTGGCTTCGTGCTACAAACGGGTGGTTGTCTATTTTCCCTTTCTTAACCCTTCCGCCACTATGCGGGATTCCGTAGAACTGATTTTAAATATATCTCCAGTTGCTTCGAGTTGTCGATGAATTAGCCCTCGCGCTGCCAATTGCTAGCTTCCTGGTTAGCTCAATTGGTAGAGCGACCGCCCCGGAAAGGCGTTGGTCCCGGGTTCGAACCCCGGACCAGGACGAATTTTTCGGCGACTAAGAGGCTTTATTTCTGAGAAATCCGCATGGATTTCCTTGTGGCTTCGTGCTACAAATGGGTAGTTGTCTATTTTCCCTTTCTTAACCCTTCCGCCACCTTGCGGGATTCCGCAGAACTGATTTTCAATATATCTCCAGTCACTTCGTTCCAGTTGCTCCAGTTGTTCCAGTTCCGCCTTACGCAGTCGTAACAGGTGCCTTCAAATCAATAACGGCATGATTGATTGCATGGTGTGTTAATTACTGAGTAAACATGAGTGCTTCATGTGCAAATCAGTGGCTGCGCCCGTTTAAGTGATTTTGATGACTCGAACGCGGCGATATCTGCTATGGAATAGTTTGTCAGGTATCTGCAGTCTAAAATGATGTCTAATAAAATGCTTATATTTCCATCACGACCCCCCCCCCTTTTTTTTTTCTCCCAGAAAGAGAGTGTGGCTTTCCAAACAATTCGCGGGTCGCCGTGTCTATACATAACCTTAAAGCAATACTGCCAACAGACCTAATTTAGTAACCCGTATTTGCGAGGCATACAGATCCGTTAGTTTTATTCTGTTCACTTTAGTTAGAATGATGGTAGCGAAATATTTACTTCAAATCATTTTCGCTAACCAGACGATTTCATTTAACATTTTAGATTAAAACAAAACTGTTTACTGACTGAATAATTGTTTACGTCAACTTAGCTTCGTTCCATTTTTATATTCCACTTCTTTGCCACTGTATATAGGCACGTATTTTAAATGCGAAGCATTTCTTAGCGAACCCAAGGCACTTTGAGCGTTTGTATTTACGTATCTGTCTATCTAGCCGCCTATGTTTGGGTGCTGTCATGATTGCCTCCTTAGCTTGGTGTACACCAAAATTGGCATGGGAAGGTAAGAGGGTTTGACGAATATGACTGTCTGGTGACATGAATAAAGTGAAAGTCCTGTCACGTACGTCGTCAAACCCTTTCCTGCAGACACGCGTGGCACATACCCGTTTACCACGGGCCGCGGTGTACGGGCATGCGCCACAGGTGATTGACAGTTTATATTTACCTAGGAATGGCGAGAGCAGACATTGGTAATTTAAATGCGAGAGTGTTAAGAAAAACCATCAGCCGCGTTGACCCGACGAATGCAAAGAATAAAAATTAGGATCCCATCAGGAATCGAACCCAAGCCTTCCGCGTGGGAGTCAGGTATTATACCAGAGCCACGCCAAGTCTAGATACTGCATTAGAAAAACACCCTCTGCAGTCGTAATGTCGGTGCAACGTCAGTTGTAATTATGGTGGTTATCTAATTTTATAACAAAGCAATAACACTACATATGTACTCCTACGATACAGGCGTCATGTCAGAGTAAGGTTCTGTGGTTCCAGTGTTGGCTCCGCTTTTATAGCAGTCTAATAAACATTACAGTTATATTCCTATGATTCATTCAAGCGTTGCTCAACCCCAGAGTAATACGCTAACGACAGTTACGTATGGTATTCACATCATCGCACCGTAAAGTGCACTTCGTTTCGATAATACTGACGTCCGTGCTCTAAAATACGTGCTGACGTTGCGTCAGCACGTATTACGTTACCCTTTAAGTTCTACTTTAAACGCCAGTGTAGTCGACGTGCCTGGTAAGGCCACGATGTGCACACAGCTACTGCGCTTACAAAAACACGTTGATGCACCTCATAACGCTTGGCTCAAAGCCAAAAAATGCAGCATAGACAACTATACTCGCTGATTGCTTCGCATTAAACCGATTCCCACAAGGCGTGGGATCCGCCGAATTTTTTATTTTGATGTCTCCATTGCTGCTCTCCATTTCTTATTCACACATAAACATGTTCGTCTTCATTGTTTATCGCGAACAGTAATTGACTTGAGTATGCACATAATCATCACAAGAGCCTAGTGAATTCAATTTGCACTGACTGCGCTGTCACATGTTTTCCATAATGAGGTAAACGAAGTGTAGGAGAAGAAATATTCCACATCGCAACTGCGGCGAAGTGGCTAGCATTAATTACTTCTAATGAACCCCGAAACGTAGCAGTGTCGACATATTAGAGATAATAAATATACGGCTTCGATGACATGGCTTGAGAAGTAAATCTTGGCATTGGTAAAGTTGTAAAGAAGCAGACTGGTCGGTTTTTTGTGGCTGTAATCCTTTAACCTATATATACGGCTCTTCATAATTAAACGAAGGGCGGAACGATGACCTGGCCAGTTTTCTGAATCCTCCACAGTGTCCTTTCAATTAAAGGCTTCTTTATTTTTTCGCTCCTTAGCCATCCGCGACACTTGCGCTCGCACGTTTTATAGACGACCGGCTGTCGACGACAAAAAGACATAATAATAGATACGAAGTTTTACGTACGGTAACAACGATATGATTATGAGGCACGCTATAGAAAGAAACTCTGGATTCATTTTGACCACCTGGAGTTCTTTAACGAGCACCAAAATCTAAGTACGCGGGTGCATGTTGCCCGCATCAAAGTGCGGCCACCGAGCCCGGGAATTCAACCCGCGACCTCGATCTAAGCAGCTTCTTTAGCTATTGAGCCACCACAGCGGGTCTCGGAATAACTGCCGTCAATGTACAGTGTTTCTTTTTCTTTTTCTAGACCATGCAGTTTTTTAAAATAAAAATCTTATGACAGTCAGGCTCCTGTCGTTTTCGCACAGGAACTCTAAGTCGAGGAGGAAGTACTTTGGCCTCAGCTAAATTGACATTGAATTGACCAACTAACAAACACACGCTAATTAACTTCTAAATGACTGACTTGACGGTAGAAGTTCAGGGAAAGATGGATGCTTGAGGCAGGCCCGTAGCCAGGGGGGGGGGGGGCGAAATTTTGGTGAAGTATGTGTTTTTTACCAAAAATAAATAATAAAAATAGGTGTTTTCCTCAAAAACTCAAGGTTTTCAGCAAGTGCCCCCCCCCCCCCCCCCCCCGACAAAAATTCCTGGCTACGGGCCTGGCTTGAAGAAATAAAAAGTTCATGATCACGTGGTGTCCCTGAAGCCGAAGTTACGTCAAGCGGACGAAGTTTCGACAAGCGTACTAGTCCGCTTGTTGAAACGTCGGCTTCAGCGACACTCCGTGATCACAAATTTTTCATGACCTGACGATTGTTGTTTATACTAGAAACCTGTTGTCCATGACAATTTATGACATACCCATTTTTTTATAAATCAAGAAGGTTTCGCGTACTTTGGATATTCATTATTGAATTTTAATGGTGACATAGGAATGAACCACGCCCAGCGCGAAGGAAACGCGGCCACTCTGTTACGTCAGACCGGAACTTCACGTGACAAGGAAGTGACGAAATTTGTATCAATGCGCGTAAATGCAGAATCTGGTCAGCAAAACGTGCACGAAGTCTGGAAGCGGTACTAAATGTTCAGCATCTCTTACGCGTTTACGGCTTAGCGTACAGTGACGTTTGAGCCTATAGATCCTATGGCTTGCATCAAACATGCTTGCAATGTGTTGTTATCGCAGTCCACAAGCGCACCGATGTGTATCGCGCTTTATTGTTAAGAATTAAACTAATTTCAGACTAAATCTCAAAGCAGTGTAATCATTAGCTGGAAACTCGATGCGTGGAGTGCTCATGCCGATGACACACTCCTAATACTGTTGTCGCTTCGAATCGGCTATTGTAAGAATGAATAATTTAGGACGACTGACCTGGTACGCAGGGAATTCCTCCGGGTACCTTCTCGTCCTTGCAGGGGGGAAACTTTGGCCTTTCGGTCACAAAACACCGGGGAAGGAAGCCTGAATTCGACCTCAGCTGCTCGAACAGGTCCCGTAGGTCGGGTTTTCCCCCTGCGCGTGGCAGAAGAAAAACAAACAGTGGGTGTGAGTTGAGACTACAGATTCGGACAGTGGGGTTTAATGTAACCACTTTCTCTAAATGTCATTGCTGTTGAGTTACGCTGCGCACAACAACAGCCGCTCAGAAAAAAGGCGCCTCATTTTATATTTGTGAAAATCAAGGGTCCCCTGCAGTTCACCGGAGTTTTTGCAGCACGGCGATTGGCTGGGATCATAGCTGTCGCACCGTTACATGAAGCGATTTCCTGTATGTGTATCATTAGTGGGTGCTGGGTTCCGCTTACGTGTCAATTCATTCATTCCAGGTCCCTCAGCAGCCCCGAAATTATTCCGAAATACTTCGCAAACGTAATGGAAGTTCACTTTTTATCAAGCACACGATTGCTGTATCGTCGTAGCTTTGCCAAATCGCCAACGTCCTTATACAGGTTAGTCAAACGTTTGATTTGCAGTGTCGTGGTGTTATTTAACCTGCGTATTATTTGTACCATGTATTTTTTAAGAGCTCTGGTGTTACCGAGAGAATGATATTTGGCATGTATTGTTTAACGTCTTGGTGTTACTGCGAGAACGCTGCTTGCCATGTTACTTTGACCCTGTGTGTTGTTTGTCCGATCAATTCAAGAGCTAAGGAGTGACCGGCGCCTTACATGCGCCAAGATCACCTTATATCATGTCAGTAAATAAAGAAAAACAATGTACAGCGTGTCTGACTTGCCCTGAAGTTACACAAAAGGAATATTGCCTCGGAAGTTGCACATTCGCCGCACGTTAGTGGGCGTAAGCAATTGGAAAACAAGTCAGACGACACACGCGCAATGAGGCGTTTGGCATTCACGCGGACAGATGACGCCGTGCGAAATCCCATAGCTAAAACTAAACAGTATGGGTAAGTAAACTGTGTAAGGCTGCTGCAGTTGCGATAAGTGGAAAGAAAGAAAAAGTGAAAGCTCGAGAGGGATGGAAATGGCGAGGATGGTCTTTGTTCTTCCAACGCCGAAGTCTTTATAAGCCTGTCGACAAGCGACGCTAACGGGCCACGGAAGCGCCCGACAGAGGGCGCGAGAACGAAGGAAAACGAGCGACGTCTAGACGTCAGTGCAGAAAAGATTACTACAAGGCAGGAAAGACATCGGAGCGTGCGCGAGCAAGCTGCTGCGTGGTGGGAGAGACCTGAATGAGGAGTCCAGATACATATCCCGAAAGCGAGGAAACTCAGCGGCGGATAAAAATGCCGAAGAACAATAGCAAAAAAAGGGGGCATCGCCATAGCACCATGCTGCAAAGACAGGCGAGTGTGCCGCGCGTGCCCTCTATCGTTATCGCTCAGTAGAGCAAAAGAGGGCCCCCGTCCTGTGCCGCTCCATTGTTTTGTTATCTGGCGCGCTAAACGGCGCGCTAAAGCTTAGCGAGCGAACGTGTCGGAGGGAAACACGAAACGACCGCCGGCGATCACGCGATAGCGGCGCGAAAAAGAAAATGTAGCAATAAAGGAAAGGGGACGGGAAAGGGAAACAGGGAGAGCATGCGGGGGCGAGGGATCGCAGCCTTTGCAGTGTCAGGGGCTAGAGCCTCCGAGCACGGCGTCAGGGTTGTGAGTGAGGGGTAGGAGGGGTGTACGGAATGTTGTGCGGGGAAGCGGACGTGGCGCCTGCATGGTCGACCTCTGTTGCGCCTTGTTCTCCGGGCCCTGAGCGCACGCGAGCGCGCGCGCGCGCGCCCCATTAAACGTCTATTTGCTGACAAATGACGCGCGTGGCTTGTAGCGCTGCCGGACTGCCAGTCTTTCTCTACACACACACACACACCCTTCCCCAATCCCCACGCCTCGCCGTACGGGCATCGCTTCCCCATTCCAAACTCCTACCGTTTGCCTCTCCCTCGTCCGTGTTCAAGCTTTATTTTTTTTCTCCATTACTATACTCACACAACCATTGTACCTTCCCACATCGCTGCTTTCCCTTTCTGTCCTACGGTAGACTCTCTGTCACTTGTGTCAACCCGGGCTGTGGCGAGAGGGGGGAGGGGGAGGGGAAGCACACGCGCACGCGCGTTCGCCGCGGCACAATGTGGGCGTTTCCCACAGCGATCCGGTGTCGCGCCCCGCTCAGAGTGCTCCGCTTGGGTGCCGGAGAGTGACGGGCTGTATACAGTGTACGTATACAAAAGGATAGATGGAGGAATAAGCGTTCGATAAAATAGAGCGATAATGCGAGAGAGGAGAGGGTAATGAGAGAGCCCGGCTTCGGGATCGCCCAAAGAGGCATCGGATCTTCTTCCCTCTCCGTGTCCATCTGGCCCCCCACTCTCTCCGAGAGTGTTTCTCAGTTGGAGCGATTCGATTTCCCGGGCGCCGATCGTTGCGAACGCGTGTTGTCAGCGCGGTCTTGTAAGTAAGCGAACGCGTTTCATGGGAACCGCACGGAGGCATGCGTTTGCCCGGGAGGACGAGGTGATGAGCATGGTTAGCCGCGGCGTTTTATGGCAGCCGCGTGCCGCTGCAGCCAATGGAGCGACGATGGGCTTTCGTGCCACGCGACCCGGATTTCCCAGAGTGATAAAAACGCGGTCGCGGTGGTTTATAGAGGTCCCAGTACAGGGTCTCTCGATCGTGTCGACGTCTCTGCGGAGGGCGTAAAAGATAGACTTATGAGATAGGCGAGAACTTAAAAAAAAAGAGAGAACCACGAAGCACTCGGTCTAAAAGCGTGGGAGAAAAATGTCTTCTTTTGTTTTTTGCTTACGGAAGGGGAGAGGGGAGAAGCGTAATATAATGTGCTCGTAAATTTCGAGGAGTTCTTAGTTCAGTTTCATTGCTACTGGCAATGATGCGTTTTAGCGGCTGTTGGTTCTGGGAGTATAATCAGCAGTCAGCAAGTCGAAGCAGCAGAGAATTTTGTTAGCATTGTTCTCGGGGCAGTGAATGAGTCACTAGTACACTCAAGCGGTGTTGCAAATCGGCGCTTTTGCACTGTGGGAAAAAGCAGCTGCGTGTGCGGGTTTAAATTGGCGCTAGGTATTTAGCGCTACGCTTCTTTTTAGAAAAACAAACAAACACACTACATGGTATCTGCACTTTTCATTCGGTGCTTCGAAAATTTACGCACCTCCAGTTTCCTTTGACTGTCATTTTATAAGTTCCGGCTTGCTTTCTCAATAACTGATATTAGCGTTTGTTTTTCCTGAAGTCTCGCCCGATGCCCCCTCACTATTTCCTTGTGGCGTATACCCGTCTGTGAGAGGTGTATGCCAGCCGGCTGCTTAACAACCCAGAAAATATTACGTGCAATAATCACCAGGGATACAAGGGTGATACGATAAGCAGGTACAAAATGCCTTCTCGGTGCATGCTGACTAAGTCTCACCGCAACGACGCTTTTTTAGAGGCGCCGAGTATGACTCGACTTTCGTATAGCGGTTGCGTGTCGGTTCAGGTCAGCCCGTCTTCGTATGCCCAGCCTATTCGCGTAGCTGCCAGCATCGCGCGATGTGCCACCCTATTTTCCTTGCCCGTCATATTTTCCTAAGTTGCAGGCTGGCTAAATTTAATTAAGGCAAACTAAATTTTCCCATAATGCACAGCACGGCCCGTTATCATATCGATGCCGTTGTGCTTCGCGCGTTGCAATTCGCATGACATTTGATATTGCGAACATCGTCGCACACGCTCCTGGTTCAAATCACCGCAGTCACCTCATTACCCGTTAATGCGAGTCACTTCCGGTGAGTCAATATAAATGTCTGACGGTGAGCAGGTACTGAAGACAGCGAGATGCTCCGTCTATGAAAGCTAGTGAGTAGAAGTGAGCAGGAGTGGACAGCACGTAAATTTACACAATCGAACAGAAATCAATGTGCGAGTGTGAGCGATGTTCACCGATCATTATGAAAGCGTGCTTGTAGAGTGGACCTCGTCATTATGCAATGAGCACAACCCACCGCACGTCCCACACAGCTTTATCATGTTTGTGGTAGGCATTACGCTCTTCAAGGGCTTGAACTTTGGTCGTATTGAAGTGATTCACGTGTCTTGGATTTGGCTGTCTCTTATTCACCTGCGGCTAGTTTCACGCCAAATATAAAGTCATTTGTTTTATAACTACAGATTAGTTATACGAGAGGCAGAAGAAGCACCGCGTAATGACTGGAACCGCATACCAATTAGCTGCTCCTCAAGATATAGAGGCAGGCCCATACGGACAAGGAGCATCGCTATATGACAAATACATCTTGAGCCAAAACATTATCCTATCAGAGCAAAAATGTTCCTTGGCCACATGTAGTTTTTTGTTGAGAGGGCCAGGCAATAAGATCACGCAATGGTTACGTCACTGTCGAAGCCTTTACACCAGCAGGTACGTTGCCTACGGACACTCATGACAACAACAATCCTACGAAACTTTGCGTATACAGGCAAAGGTTCACGATGTTGCAGCATGCAGGATTGCTGGTCCTGCAGTGATGCCGTCTGGAATGCCAAGCACAGTGCGGTTGTATAGCAGAAATTTCTTCGAAGGAACACCAGTGTGGATCACTTACGCCAACTGTTACGAGTAATAGATAATAGATATACCATACAACTTTCAGGCGTGTATTCAGCGGTGCACGTAGACAAAGTGTCCAAGTGTTGAGCGCGACGCATTCTTCTTAAGTTACAGCTTGGGCGGAGCTGTCTGTAATGTTCGCTCAGAAATTGGTACTGTAACGTTGTCTGAACAGCGTAAATGAGGGAGGGCCTCCTCGTGCTTGAAAAAAAAAAAAAAGAAGAAAAGAAAATCGACGGACTGCTGGCATGTGAATGCCGAAACTGCCGTGACGCAAGCAGGCATGTGCAGCTCGAGGTGTATACATTACCGCCCCTCCCTGCAGATGTGGCGATCGATCACACCCGCCTGAATATTCGCGAACCAACACTGCGCACTCTGCCCGCTTTCTCTGTGGCCTATACGCCGACTGTATAGCGGACAGCGTAACATGGCATGTTTTCTCAAGGAGCGGAACTATAGCGCCAGGAAAAGTAGCTGCCATGTAGAGTTTTCTTGCAGTTGTATTTGTGCAAGATATTTTTCTAGTCTGTCAACTGATATCTTACCGTACGCTTACGCTACAAGATGACGTGAAATTAACACAATAGAGCGCGGACACGGACCGGTTGAGTGGCCGATGCTTTCTTTAGAAAACGAGTAATAATAATAATATCTGGGGTTTTACGTCCCAAAACCAAGATAGACGCCGTAGGGGAGGGCTTCGAAAATTTCGACCATATGGTGTTCTTTAACGTGCACTGACATCGCACAGTACACAGGTCTTCGCGTTTCGCCTACATCGAAATGCGACCGCCACGGCCGGGATCGAACACGCAACCTTCGGGTCAGAATAGTGCAAGACACATGACAAATGATGTGATGCAAGAAGATGGTTGAAATTGAGTGCCTTGTTTCCTCAATTGTCCCATGCCTTGCGGCTGTTACTCGTTTTTAATTATGAACAACCAGCACAGACCCACCCAGCAAACTGGAAGGGACACGCTTAACGAACTGTGAAGAAAATTGTAGCGAAATGGGCAAGCTGGTATTGGCTTTCTTTGTAAAAAATGTGTTTGTAATGCTTTTTAGCTGTGCGGATGGCTCGAGCGTCCTTGCGGTCGACGGAGAAATCTTCGCGAGATTCTTGACGCAGAGCACCGGTGCTGAGCAAGACATACAATTCGAAGAACTTAAAATAACAGAGAGCGGGGCTAGTTCGTAAGTATTCATGTTAAAGAGACAGGGCGTGCAAGCATGGACACAAGAGATATGGTGTCTTACTTCTCTCTTGTGTCCGTGTTTGCACGCCCTGTCTCTCTAACATGAATGCGAAAAGCTCCTCTGTGTGCAACAAATACATAGTAGCGAGCACGGCATTGTTTATGCTCTATTTATGGAGCAAAACAACGTAAAAATTAGTCCACTTAGTGTGGAATGCAAGTTGAATCCTTCTTCGCGCAATGAGGCAGTTACATGGCATTCTAGGGCGCGTTCGTACGCATGGTAAAATAATGGCGATTAAGGTTACCGAGGTTTCCAGTTAGGCCACGAGTTTTCTTCTGAGGAGGATTCTGGCCCTGGTTGAGGTGCTCACCGTGTCGTACGTGGTGAATACGTAACCCGTATCCCTTTTTCATCTTGATCCTCGTTCTGCGCATGTGTTCCTAGTGAACCGATTGGCGATGTTGTGGATCACGTGACGAATGACGTGGTATTTTAGTTTAATAATAATAATAATAATAATAATAATAATAATAATAATAATAATAATAATAATAATATAATAATAATAATAATAATAATAATAATAATAATAATAATAATAATAATAATAATAATAATAATAATAATAATAATAATAATAATAATAATAATTGAATACGGTTTAACGTCCCAAAACCGCGATATGATTATGAGAGACGCCGTAGTGGAGGGCTTCGGAAATTTCGACCACCTGCATGGGGCTCTCTAACGTCCACCTAAATCTAAGCGCTCGGGACTTTTTCGCCTCTATCGAAAATGCTGCCTCCGCGGCCGGGATTCGATCCCGCGACCTGCTGGTCAGCAGTCAAGCACCATAACCACTATATGTATTTTAGTTGGAGCCCGCTGTATCCTCAGTCCTCACAAACTATTGTGTTTGTTTTTCCTTTTATGTCCAATATTCCTCGCACGTTCACGTAGCGGCAATAATTAATGCTACGTATAAAAAGAAACGAGCGAAAGAGATACCTAACTGATCCAAAGCTCCGGATTCCCGAGAAGTCACATTGGCCGTTTAAAACTATCCTAAAATGCCTACTGCAAGTACAGTCGCGAAGTGCCCACCCCTACGCCCTAAATTTTCCTTTTGCGAATCAGCGAAGTATACCACTGCGCGTCCGTAAGGCAACAGGCGAACCTACGCAGCTACCCACTTTGTCGATGCATTTGCTGATGATGATTAATTACATCTGAGCGCTTTCTAAGAGTGCGTCACCTCACTCGTTGTGCAATTCACATGTCTTGGCGCTTGACGCGATTCTACGCTTCTGCCACGCAACACTACGTGCGTTAAGGAGACTCCACGCGTTACATGAAATTCGTATACGGTTTTATTCGGAAGCAGTTCCAAGCAATGGCGTGGTCCTGCGGTAGAGCAGCTCGGCACGCAGAAGGCCTGGGTTCGATTGCAGCAAAAGGGAGAGTTGGGCTAGTTGGTTTGCGTTCATAATGAAACAGCGCAAAAGACGAGCACACAGAAAGACTAGACAACACAAGCGCTGAACTGACAACTGAATGCTTTATTCAAGCGAAACATAGAAAGGGAGAAGAAGAAAGAACAAAAAATGCGCACGCAACCTATGCACATGACAAAGGATTACTCTAGTACCATCATTATGTCTTCTCCAAGTACGTTAACTCGCAATCAAGTAAAGAAATCGACGCTGCGCTGACACACGTGTCACCGTTTTTGCAGATAGCGAAGGCTTCAGCTATCTCTCTTATGCGAGAATCCGTGTGTCTAAATATGGTGGTCGTGCGGCAGAATTCTGGGGTGCAACCACAGGCGGCACAGTGGGCAGACAAATGGGAGAATGGCGCACCCTTTAAAGAGCTATGGTGCTCACGCAGGCGAATGTTGAGGCAGCGCCCCGTTTGCCCCACATAAACCTTACCGCATGAAAACGGAATAGAATAAACAACATTGTTTTTGCAAGGGACAAACGGCATGCGGTGCTTGACGGTGCACGTTCCCCTGGACGACATATTCACACTCAAAATGTATTCAAAAAATATTCAAAAATGTTCAAGCAGAACCTCGCAATGCAAAATCGGGAAAGGGCAAGAGGCTAGCGGTGATTCCGTATATTCATGGTATTTCTCACCGTATAAGAAAGATTGCCGACAAGTTCAATGTTGATGTACACTTTTCCTCCAAAAATAAGCTCAACAGCTTGTGTGCCAGAATCGATAAGTTGTCCACGAGTGTGAATATGTCGTCCAGGGGAACGTGCACCGTCAAGCACCGCATGCCGTTTGTCCCTTGCAAAAACAATGTTGTTTATTCTATTCCGTTTTCATGCGGTAAGGTTTATGTGGGGCAAACGGGGCGCTGCCTCAACATTCGCCTGCGTGAGCACCATAGCTCTTTAAAGGGTGCGCCATTCTCCCATTTGTCTGCCCACTGTGCCGCCTGTGGTTGCACCCCAGAATTCTGCCGCACGACCACCATATTTAGACACACGGATTCTCGCATAAGAGAGATAGCTGAAGCCTTCGCTATCTGCAAAAACGGTGACACGTGTGTCAGCGCAGCGTCGATTTCTTTACTTGATTGCGAGTTAACGTACTTGGAGAAGACATAATGATGGTACTAGAGTAATCCTTTGTCATGTGCATAGGTTGCGTGCGCATTTTTTGTTCTTTCTTCTTCTCCCTTTCTATGTTTCGCTTGAATAAAGCATTCAGTTGTCAGTTCAGCGCTTGTGTTGTCTAGTCTTTCTGTGTGCTCGTCTTTTGCGCTGTTTCATTATGAACTGGGTTCGATTCCCACTCAAACGGAAGTTTTTTTTTTTTTCAAATTATATTTGCATCTATCTCGAATTTTCGCTCACAGACAACGTTCATTTTATCGCGCACACGCAACCACCCCGATACCGAAATTTCTACGAAACGAGTTCTTTAACGCTGTGGCCTTAAAGGTTTCGTGTTGTTACTCTATCAAGCGAAAGAGATAGAAATGCGATAGGTCAACAATATATTTACGGGCAAACGTCGCTATTTGATAAACCGCGCTTGTCTTAAATACTGCTCGCAGATGTATAGAACCGTGAGCATAGGTTACGGGGCGCGGCTGATTAGGGAGAAAGCTCAACATCAGGTCATCGGGACAGTGCAGGTCGTCAGTGGTTAGGCCACAGTTCTGGCCTCGAGCATATGTGCAGGTCGCCAGTGGGAGTTCCAGGCTGCGTGCCAGGCCTCAATAAATATAAATACATGTATACCCTTTGCTAAATTTCGATATGAGCCGGTTACACCAATCAATAAGTTAAAGTGCTTGCTGACATAAAAGTGAGAGCGAACACCCAGAAGCATTGCACTGAAGCTGTAGCACGAAAAGCAATCATTGGAGAAATGTCTGTATCGTTATAGCTTATGCGAATACGAATACAGTTGAGATGACGAAGCAACAGCTTGCTATATTTGGCTGGCACACGATGCTATATAAAGAATAGCGGAATGCTATGCGCGTCCCTAGCACCCGAGACAATGGCTGAGCGAAAAGAGTGTATACCTGCATGGAGCGGCCGAGCGCTGCGGCGTCACCTTGCGAAAAAGGAGCTAGGGTAAAGATTGATTGCAAATTATACCTTCGCGGAATTCGCGCCGTTTGCGATAAGCCCTGCTTGATGAGCCACTTCGACCGCGATGTTTTATGCGGCTTCAGATCTGCAATCGATTACACAAAAACGGGCTCCGGGAGCCAAAGGCGATGGCGGCCTCGTTTGACGGGTGCGCGGTCCGGGCCTCTAATCAACGCCAACTTCATCTCAGCAATGTTCTGATCTAACACAAAATAAAATGCGTAAGAAAAAGGTAAGAAAGGAGAGGGTGAACCTTAAGTTTAAAGAAGGAAGCAAGAAGAAAGATAAAAAGAGAAAGAACACGGAACTCGATATGCAGTGCTTGTAATATGCGTATATTTAAGCCGGCAAATTATCGAAGAGCGTGATGAACCAGGAAAGTTCATGCGGTGCAGTTTCTGCAAGAGACGCTGACCATTAGCGCCAAAGTACACCCTCATACAAACATGAATATAGTTGTAAGTTAGCGCCTGTGTCCCGACTGCTTGTTTCGCCGTCCGCGTTTTGTTGCGCAACTGTGTGAGTGAATTACGAATTGACGTAGCAATAATGCTCGGTGGTGTACCATGCGTGCGTAAACACAAACACACGCACAAACCTAGCCTCTCACTCACTCACTCACTCACTCACTCACTCACTCACTCACTCACTCACTCACTCACTCACTCACTCACTCACTCACTCACTCACTCACTCACTCACTCACTCACTCACTCACTCACTCACTCACTCACTCACTCACTCACTCACTCACTCACTCACTCACTCACTCACTCACTCACTCACTCACTCACTCACTCACGTCATGACACATATGTTCGTGGTCATTATATGCGTAATTAAATTAAAGTTTCTATTACACAGCATGTACATTTCCGTTTGAACTTATTCGCCATCATGTTCGACACATGCTAACTAACGATTAGCACTATAACAAGTAAAGCTCATGCAAGCATTCCACGAGGGATGGATGATATCACATTTTGCTTTCGATCCTTCAGGTTTTTGGCGTTGCAAACTTTCTTGTGATACCCATGCTTCTTGACCTTGGTACCCACGTTCCTTGTCGGGGGTATCACCAATACCACTCTAGCTTCTGGGAAGTGTTTGGTCAAGATAGGCACAAGCAGCGCGTGCGTAATAAAGCGGTGGTTCGTCATGTTTTTGGAAGAAGCCCAAACGCCGATTTTGTAGTGCAACTTCATCAATAGCATTCTCTTACAGCATCGTTAAAGGCTTAGGGCTAAAATTTAATAGCATACTTTTTGGTTGGCTGGTTAATAGATAGATAGATCCCAAATAAGTGCTAACATAATTGTGAAAAGCCCTCTATTTAGCTGGAGCTTTGCTTTTTCGGGGTCTTCTTGGAAAAAAAAGAGGAGGATAGGACGGTACTTATTCTTTATCCAGCATACACGAGCTCTCAACGCATTACATCCCGTAGTTTGAAGTTCCGTGTATTCAACGGTGGGTGAATATAGGAAGGCGTTCTTATATAGTCGACAAGAAGTGTCGGTTTAATGAAGACACAGTGGACTCGTCATTCGCGAGTGAGCCCGCTCAGAGGACTCGCGGGAGCATAAAACGATCCTTCACCGCTCCGAGACGCATCGGCAGCACCCGCGAGGCGCACCTTCGCCACTCGCCAGCTATAGCATACGTTCTTTCGGCTTCGCTCTGCCGAAGCACCTGGCGGATTCTCTCTGTCCGGCGAGAAAAGGGACTCGCACCGGTGTCGCAGCTATACACTTCTTCGTCCGGCGAAACACAGGCGGCGCCAGCCATATAGGCTCGCGCAACGGCGATGGATGACTCGCTCTCACTCTCTCCCACCACCGGGGCCCCCACAATTAAGACGTCGCGCAACGTAATTAGCATTTAATTGGCTGCCCGACCTCCTGAGCCGACAGCCCGTGTATGCGAGCGAGCGCGTGCGTGCGTGCGTGCGTTACGCCAGTGCTTGCACTCTGCACCGCAGTTTGTACGCTATTCGTGTTTTAGCGTGTTTCTTTTTTTTCTTCGCTGTTCGAGCACGCGTATGTCGCTGCGAGCAAACGTGTGTTAAACGTTAGGCTTTAGAGTGAGCGTGCAGTCGTTATACGTCTGCGTCTCGAGACGAAGGAGTGCGAGGGGGGAGAGGGAATGATGAGGAGGTGTGCGAGGTATGTCCATATACTGCATGTACGCGCGTGCGTTTGTATACAAGCGGTACACCACTCGCTGCCTTTCGAAGGCGCGCACACGCTGCATTCAGCGGCTTTGCTCGGGGGGAGAATCTCGGGGATCTGCTATATATGCACATGCGTGAAGTTAAGAGGCGCGGTGCTTTGGACGCATTAGTAGAATTAGTGCTGCGGCTGCAACGCGATTCAGCTGGCCGAGACTTCAACCGTATACGCGGTGCTGCGTGCGCTCGGGTGAGCGGCGGGAAGCGGTGGACAAGGCGAAGCCTTGCGGGAAAGACCAGCGTCCGGAAACGTCGCCGCGTCGGCACGCGCGCGGTAATTTAATAAGGCTGGACTCTCGTTTGCGGGAGACTTAATCCTATACGCGAGAGAAAAAAAAAAAGGAAGGCATGTAAAGAAACGTAAGAAGCGCATTGTTGAGACCCTCTCAGTATAGGAATAACTGTCTGGCCGCGTCGTGTGACAACTGCAGACTGCCCCTTGTTGCTGCAAGAAGCGAAAACGAAAAAAAAAGTAAGAAAAAAAGGAGCGAAGTGAGAGACACCTCTCGGACTTCTTTTTTCTTCCTTTTTCTTCATATTTATGACATGCCAAGTCTTTCAGCGAGCTCTCGAGCATGTAAAGCACGCATAATTTTTGTCAGCGATATTATACGCTTTACGTTGTCCACTTCTCGGCCACGCATCGCGTAATGCGAGGTATAACTTAGCGCTCATACTGGCGAAGCGCTTTCTGCGCGGCATATAATAACGACACGTGTATTTTCTTTTCACGCACCATACTTTCTGCTTCGCTGGCTTCTGACGAGGACGGTTTTTACCCGTTTCAGGTTTCTTCACCCGCGTGAGGTTGAACGAATTGTTTACATTTCCTGCTTTCAAGCTGTTATTTTTCTTTCGTCGCACGTGTTCTTTTATATATTCTTTGTTTTTTATTGCACTGCGTTGGCTGGGAAAGAAACACTGTGCCGTGCACGTTTTACGAAACAATGCAGCACGTTTTCTTTTTAGCCCCGTCGCCAGTGCGGTGTTGAGTGTAACAGAGTCTTGGAAGCACTCGCTTCTGCGCCCCGGTTGTGCCACTTGCTCGTTGAAGATTGCATTTAACTACGTATATAGTATAAGATGGAAGTGCTCCAAGCAAGGACTCTCTATAATACCGCATCACTTGTATATGATCTAAAAGGCGTTACGTGCGAGTGGCAAAAGTCATTACAAATGCTGATTAAGGTAGCAAATGTAATAGAAGGCAAAAGAAATGACGAATAACGTAACGCACACTTTTCCGCGAGGCTGAAAAAGCAGAAACTTATGCTCATATGCGCTCTCAGTATGCTTCGACGATATAGCTCGCAGGAAGCAACAAAATATTCTAAACAGCGCATAATACGGTTAATGCACCTTACAATGCCTGAGTGAGCTCGCGATCCGCTAAGAGTTTCTAAAAAGTGTGCGAAATCCTTCGATGCTCTACTGAGTTATTGCGCAGTTTTCGCCTCTGCTGGGCACAAAGCGAAAGTTTCCTTGAAAATGCTCGTCTGTGTTCCTTTACCACTCTCTCCCTCTATTTCTCTCTCTCTCTCTTTTCTTCCTATGCGTGCATTTTACTCATTTCAAATTTTATCGGGGGCTCGATGGTGTTTCATGCGAAACATCTGTCGCAGAAAAGTATACGGCACGCCCATCTGACCGCGGAATGCAAATAACGTTCGACCCCCGTGCAGGGTTCCGCATTCCTTATACGTCGCTGCACTTCGAGAGGAATGCACGAAAAAGCAACAGCAAAAGAAGTCTGGCCCGCGGTAAAATTTGCATTCAGTCTGAATACTAATAACATGGCGTTCAGAGCTCATTAGTCCGCAGCCATAAGTTCGCTCATAACGTCACCAGTCGTTAAGTATATATAGCATATTATCGGCGCGCTGTTTACTATACACGTGCTCGAAGCGTATTGATATGCGCGGTTAATGGCCTGTGACGATGAACCATCGGAGTCGACGGTTATTGCCGTCGAAATTACTCGACATCGCAGAAACGAATAACGTTAGCGATGGCGGCGGCAGCAGTTTACCGGGGATTTATGCACTAAATGCTTACTACATAAAACGGGGAACACGTCGGGCAGCGCGTGCCGAGCCAATGATTAGCGTATTCCAATATCACGTGGTGCGCTATTTTCTGTCGCTCTTTCGTTTGTTCCTCATTCCACGAGGTAACAAGTATATGGGTAATGTGAAGATAAGTAAGAACCAGCTAGGTTGTTTAAACATGAAGACATGTTGTAATTAAGCTACACTTTGCGCTCTTTAATGGTCTTAACGAATACGCCTAAATAGTGGTCGCGGTTGGAGCTTAATGCCTTATACATACGTTAGTTATCGCGGGAATGGTTTATTATTTTTTGCGCGATTAATGTTAAGCGTAACGAGGATTATTATGTCGTCGACCGTTCGTCCCCGCGGTCAAGTGCTTATCCAATTGACGCGGGTTTAATACCGAGGTGATTGGGCCGTATAGTGCGGAGTTCACGCGAGGTGCAAGAGGAGTTGTGCTTATTGAATTTCTCGGTTGATATAACGTGCGTTGCGTCATTGGTTCTAAACTTCACATTTGTCCATACTGAGGGTAATAAAATGAAGTCACTGCAAGGGGCATCCAATAAACGTAATATGTTTTACGTCACGCCCAAGTGCATTCGTTTTCTCCATCATGATCATGCGCATTGACACGCATCCCACACGGCGCCATGAAGTACGAATAACAAGACAGTTTAGCGTTTGTCTTGTACGAGTATTACACGGCTCATTTTCGATCGAGATCGAGCGCGATGGGCATCGGATTTTCTCGATCTCGATATTGCTTAATTTCACAAAATGCGGAAGGAGACCAATAGCGGTTGACAAATTCGATCCCGATCGGAGCTCAATAGCAATCGAAAGTGCCTGTGTGACAGCCGTATTACTCGCCCAAATCTGCACCCTTCAGGCGTATTACCTTTGCAAACAAGGATATTATCCGAGCCGCTCTTGAACGAAACCGTTGGTCAGTTATGCGATTTCAGGGACATCCTGTAGCTTTCAGTTTACCACGACTAATAGTGCCCCTAGCCTACGCACGGTAGCCTTTGTATACGGAGACTTCGGTATATGAGCACAATCTCCAAAGAAGGTTATTCGCTGGTGAAGGCAAGCGGATCGGAGCCCCTTCATTGTGACGGTGCAAAGCTCTCTGCACTGGCAACTGTGTTCACTGTGTATTCGCTCCATCGAGTTGAAGAACCATCTCGTTTGGTCGCAGCGAAATCATACCAAGTTAGTGCCCTTCATCTTTCGCTGATAAAATGAAAACAATTGGATCTGTCGAATTTGACTAATCGGGAACAGTTCGATAACGCCAGCAGGTATCTTTTAAACCGCCACCGACTATATATATGCACCGGCTAGCCTCCCTGTCTTTCCACTTGTTTCTTTCTTCCTTCGTTTCCGACATGTGGCTGCACATGTTGCCAGCGCAGCGAAAGCCCTTTTCACTATTGCTTTCGCCAGCATGACGTCACGTTGAGACTACGTACACATGACGGAGCCCCAAATACGTGGCGAAGTACGCATGCGTACCTATCTCCGAGGCATGCTGTTTAGTAATGAGAATGTACGTCACAGATGAAGGCTTTGGCATAACTTTGTGCACACAGAAAAAAGAGAGACAAGTCGTGACGCAGCCGCACAACGACAAATATAAGAAAGCGAACGTGTAGACTTCCGCAAGAAGAACGACAGCAAAATCCGTAATGTAACGTACATGACTGGAAATGTATTTTAAAAAGGGGGCTTGCAACTTCGTGCTACACCACACTGGTTCCTGAAGAGATGATGCCTCGTATATTCAAGGCGAAAATAAGATTGTTATCCGACTGGTCAGTCGCTAAAATTGTGCCAGCCAGTTCCTGCTAATCCTGCGTTCATGTCTTTCTGTGCACCGGCATGCAGTTGTTGCATGTAAATGTATAGGAGCTTTTTGCTTGTGAAATTTTACCTAACGGGAACGTGTGTTGAAGTGTTTATTGCCCGCAAGCTGTGGACTGAGGTGTTCTGTCGTCAATAGAAGGTCATGGGTTCGACTTCTGATCGAAGCTGCCACATTCCCACAAAAGAATGCATCAAAAGCGTTACGCAGATTTAGGTGCGGGTGAAAAGAGCATGTACAGACATGTAATAATATTTGGGGCTTAGCGTCCCAAAACCACGATATGATTATGAGAGACGCCGTAGTGGAGGGCTCCCGAAATTTCGACCATCTGGTGCTCTTTAACGTGCACTGTGACCGCATAAACACGGGCCTCTAGCATTTCGCCTCCATCGAAACGCGAGCGCCGCGGCCGGAATCGAACCCGCGACCTTCGGGTCAGCAGCCGAGCACAGTAACCGCTACACCACCGCGGCGGACTACGTACAGACACAACGCAAGCGCGAAAGCCAATTGTAAATCACCACCAAACATTTGAGTACGTTGGTAATGCTCAAAGAATTTTTTTTGCTCATCTTGTTGCATTAACAGCGCCAATGAGATCAAATGGCCCCGCCACGGTGGTCTAGTGGTTATGGCGCTCGGCTGCTGACCCGAAGGTCGCGGGATCGAATCCCGGCCGCGGCGGCTGCATTTTCGATGGAGGCGAAAATGTTTGAGGCCCGTGTACTTAGATTTAGGTGCATGTTAAAGAACCCCAGGTGGTCAAAATTTCCGGAGCCCTCCACTACGGCGTCTCTCATAATTATATGGTGGTTTTGGGACGTTAAACCCCAGATATTATTATTATTATTAATGAGATCAAACGATCGGGTTACGCGTGATTCATTCGCAATAATTAGTACATGACGATAACTATAGCGTGATTGGCAGAGTAATTCGTTTTAGAGCAGTAACTAGCACGTCGTGAGAATCAGAAGTGGATATTGCGACGTGGCCGTGACGGCGAAGGACGCAAGACTCAAGCCGGTAAAGATGACACTTCTTTATTGGGCGCACTTCTGCCCAGGAAAAGAAAGAGTGAAAGTACAAGCAACACTCGCTGTGCAGTGATAACTGCGAGCACGGACGTCGGTCGTCCATATTATGCTCCTCTGTGAAATGCGTCGGCTTTTATACATGCCTTATTTCTTTAGATAGTCTTGAGTTATTCGTTTTGTGCAAACAAACCTTATTGTGAGTCCGTAGCAGGTACGTTATATTTACTCATTATCCTATTAGTGCATTATATTCGTACATAATTCAATCTACTGGAAGTTATTTGATGGACAGCAGTTCATTTCAGTAAGCTATAGTTTTGTCGTGTTCCCGAAGTTATTATATTGTGCTTGTCCAACACCGTCTAGTAGTATGAAAAAGGTACTCCGTTTCCTTCACTTCCTAAGGTTTTCTCAGGCCAAAACGAGAAAAAAAGAAAATGTAAGGGTCACCTACTACTTCAAGATATCCAGGAAACACTTTGAGCAGAATCATATAGGAAGATCAAAGCCAAAAGAAAACTTGACACAATGGGAGCGAAAACAAATCAAACACGAAACGAACTGTCAGAACTCTGCACGCTGCCTGCTATAACAGAGCGTTCATCCGCAACTATACAAACAGTCGGATTGCCCGGAGCCCTTAGAGTGGCGGCTGAGGAAGAAGTTTTCACGAGAACTCTCGAACGTCCACGGTCGTGTAGCTATAAGTCACCACTCAGGAGCTGCATGTCGCGGACAACAAGTCGAGCCAACTCGGACCGTTGTACGATGTAAGCCTTATGGCCACCCCCTCCAGTGAACAGATCCTCTGTCTGTGCCTCTCGCACAGTTCTTTCTTTTCTCCTTCAACGGTCGCTATCGTGCGTCCAGCGGCGACCCTTCTCGTTCCCACAACACACGACTCGATCTTTCTTCTTTTTTTTTCTTTTTCATTCTAAGCAGGCGTTTTCCTTTACGTAAGTTATCACACTTCGTTCTACGCTTCATTCTTGTCTTTTGCTTTAGCGCTTCCTGAAATTCCCGGCCTCCTCTCTCATTCTCATTGTTTCCTTCTACCCATTGCAGCTTCTGGCAGTGACCGGTGTCCCATCTGGCCTTCTTCACTACGGTCACTCGGGCAGCTTTAAGTCCTGCTCCAGTCGTCCTTTGTCGGTGTCCGGGCGTCAATCTCGCTCCCCCGCCTGTACACTTCACTACGTTCTCTCTTTACTTCTCACCTTTTGGTTCTGTGCGACGAAAACCTCTCATTTCCCCTCTGCTTTCCTCCACAGTTCAGAGAGTGTTCTTGTCTACAGTTCGCGCTTCATTGTCCGGCTTGTCGTCAGTCGCGTCGTGCCGTTGTTGTGTTCCTCCCTCACCATCATCCGCTCTTGCTATAGAATTCTAGGTTGGTTTTCTTGTTCTTCCTCAAGACCCCCCCGAGGTCAAAGACGAAAGGGCACGGGAGTCGTAAACACAGAAAAATAAGTGCTAAATCACCTGTTGTCGCGTTCGCCTCGGTAGCGTTGTTCAGCCTTTGTGTAGAGTTCCGAGTCTTTTCTTTACACGTGGGCGCAGTCGCCGATGTTGAGACATCTATAGGACCTACGAGCGTGTGTGTTTGTGTGTTCTTTAGAACTTTTAAGTTGAGGTTTGCTTAAAATAGCATCGCCGACTTTCATACTCCGATCTAGACGGGCCTATCTCGAACAAACATTTTGTCCAAGAGTACACTACCCCCACTGGTGTCGCCACTTGAAATAACATATTTTTGTTCGGAGGTTTCGATCGAGTGGTCAAGAGTTATTCGGAGCTTGGACGCCCTTAACAACACAGAAACGGTGCTTACAAGCACGGGTGTGGTCTTTAAGCGAGATTATTTGGTATAATTATTCAATGTTTGCTAGGTTATTAAGCGAATATTATTTTCGCTGGTTTCTTATTGCTATACACTTCTGAAATGAAGGTCATATACTGGGTTTAGAAAGCATTTTTCGATGACAAAAATAAGGAGAATGCGGTACGCCAGCAGTATTCTCGTTATTCCAAATTGGTGGTTATGAAGATGACGTCAGTCTTTTACGCGCGTTGAATTTGGCATTGTGAAGTGATACATTGCACCGCGTAGCCCGAGTAAAAACGGTATATATATGTATTAGGTTGAAGAATGTCCAAGCACTGCGTATGAAATTTTCACGTCGCGGCAAAGACATTGCAGACAGAGGCCAATGAGATCAGGGGCTCTGATGTAAATCTGTGCTCGTTATGCTTTCATGGATTTACGACTCGTGTTGTGATTGTGCGCTTGTGTTCTGGGTGTCCAGCTGCCGGGGCGTTCTTTTGTACGGGATGCTCACGATATTCGTGTCAATGTAAGCACTTATGCGCTTACTTTGTTATTCTTTTATGGATTCAGGTACAAAAATGTGTGTTCACGTACTCAAAGACCAGTGTGTTATGTTATGCACCTGGGTCACACTGTGTGCTATATTATTTTTGTCTCTGCCAAGTTAAAATAAGTGTAGCCGGCGCCAGCTAAAAGTGCCACCTTCTTCTACTGCATCATTCCCATAAAAAATATTTAGGGACCTATATGTAGTTTGATGGCATTAGTGTTGACGAGGTTAACAAGTACGTTCACGGGTCGCATAAAATGCTGCATAAAAACAAACGTCATACAGTTAAGGCAAGCTATACAACGTAGAGAAAAATTCGTAGATAATAGACAGAATCTTTTATGTTGACGTTTTATATATCGCTATAAATAGTAGATCTGCGTTGATTTGTTATTGTTTCACTTGTGTTTTCTCTCGTTTTGTACGTTGCAGTGTGCGTGCTTGCCAGAGCGCGTGTTTTTCTTTTTAAAATTTATTCAGTTACATTGGTTCAGTTCTTCAAACAAGCCTCTATTTTCCGTAGAAATAAAATGCAATAGCCAGAAACGTACTGCTTCTACCGTCTTAACTTGAACTCCTTTTAACTGTGTGGGTATCGATATATGGGTATAGCAGCTTGCAAAGTGGTACATATTGAAAAGGCACTTGCGAAGAACATAGATCAGTGGTGCGATTGGTCCTGACCGCTGAGCGAGATAGATAGAAGGGGGCGCTCCTGCCTACCTATTTCTTGCAAATCAATTGCCGTGCTTAACCCTGTTATCAGTGCATGGCGGCGCGCGTCTCTCCCACAAGCATTCAATGTTCACTCACATCGCTCGTCCTGTCTTCGCGTAATTGCGACATTCTCTCTGGACTCTCTTTCTCCAACTGCTGTTTGGTACGATCACGCAGAAAAAAAAAAAGAAGACTGGCGCACGAGAACGAGCTTTGCCCATCGGCCAACAAGATCGTGCCGGCACCGCGAAATTCCCGGCGGCGACAGGGCGAAACACGTGCCGTCTAAGTTTGTCAGTTCGTTCTGTGAAGCTAAAAAAACCAGCAATAAAAAACAAAAAAAAAACAACAAAGTACGCCACAGGGTGCATTGCTTCGATGGTGTCGCGATTGCTGTGGTGTTGCAAAAGGCCGCAAGCGCTGCTGGGAGGAATTGCTACGGGATCGTGCATTGCTGAATCTCAACGCTCCAGTACACGTACTCGCTGGTTTGCACACTCGGCTGAACACTGTAATTTGATTACTGTATCAAGCGACTCGGTAGTGCTATGTCTGTAGAGGCGTAGGTTTTGCTGAGGGTTTCAGGAATAACTTGATTCCTGTTACGTCATGCA
Organism: Rhipicephalus sanguineus; assembly: GCF_013339695.2. Classification (NCBI taxonomy): domain Eukaryota; kingdom Metazoa; phylum Arthropoda; class Arachnida; order Ixodida; family Ixodidae; genus Rhipicephalus; species Rhipicephalus sanguineus. Next base: position 75,266,836 of record NC_051177.1, on the reverse strand, counting down.
ACTTTTATATACACTCTAGGAACTTTGACTCTCCTTTTATGCATGTGAGAGTCACATGCGTAGAGCTTTCTTTAGAGAGGCACGTTGACTCTCTTTAGGAGAGTCGTGGGATGCACGACTTTCTAAAAGAGAATCGATGCACGGCTCTCCTAGAGAGAGTCAACGTGCCTCTCTAAAGAAAGCTCTACGCATGTGACTCTCACATGCATAAACGGAAAGCCAAAGGACAACTTGTGTCAAAGGACAAGTGTGTATAAGAGGCTCTGCGTTGAAGGTAACTTTGTTGAAATGATAAGTAAAGGCGAACATGGAGGACATATATAAATAGGAATGGGAACATTGGAGCAAGCAGTAAGAAGTAAAATTCAAAAGCATGCACATGGTTCGTGTTTTCAAGATATATAGGTAACACGTGAATAAAGATTCACGCAGCTCACAAAGCTACTGCCTATCTGATATTACCTTATTTCGCGAGTATGACAAAGTAAGATATAGTGAGATAAGATGTAGCGAGATAGGTTACTGTAAGGTGTATAAGGTGTAGTGAGATTACTTCGTGTTACTTCAAGAGTATTACGAAGTATAAGATACAAGATGAAACAAGCGCAAACTGCACGAAGACTCGGAATGGACACAGGACTGAGCGCTGTCCTTTCTGAGCCTGCGTGCATTTTGCGCTTGTTTCATCATGGATTATGTATTGCCAACATGCCCAACTGGCAGTCATCATAAGATACAAGATGCCTAGGGAAAGAGTTACGAAGCAAGATTACTCACAATGACTCAGTTAGGAAGAAATCGATTGGAGCAACGATAACGCTCCACCTTCGAGCGAGTCTATTTACTTGTAGACGTGCCATATGTGCGTGTTAGATGGTGTCGGCAGCTAGGACTATGTGCGTTAAGCCATAATTGTAACGTTTAAAACGTAAGGTGGCTTGTCCATTTGGCTTGCTGCTCTGTTCAGGCGGCGACAACGAATTGTTAGACAAAAAAAGAAAAAAAAAAGACGATAAATCTACAAATGCATTCACTGACATCAAGAAAAGCATTAACTACATGCTATTGCTATACTACAGCATGTATGAGCATGATCCGTACCAAGACTGACTACGTGTATACATGACGTTTTGGGCGAAAGAAAGCGTGGCCCTCATTATGTCAGTCGCATAACATACATCGTATAGTTCCGGGTGCTGCATGGGCACACCCTTTACAGCGTTTCAAGATGTCGGCGTTATAACAACATAAAGAGAGTGTGTTTGGTTCATTAGGCTAATGACAATAAATGTAAGATCACATATCCGCGACGACCGCATCCTATACAAAATGAACCGTCCTTGCACATAAAATGCCCCGAAGTATCGAATCGAATATGAGGCTATCATACAGTGGCGGGGCTGAGTTGTGCTATATCGGTGTGCAAGCTACCTGGAAGCCGATGGACCGAACCTGTATGTTGCTCGAGGTCGGGGCGAGGTGCGGGCTCGTATAAATTACCGTCGAAATTAATGACGCCGGTGCCAAGTATTGACGTTTTCGTAGATATACCGAGATATTCAGATTCATGAATGCGCGTTGATGCAAAAAGCACACTGCAAGAGCCGCGCCAATCTGGCTGTGTGTTTTTCTTTTAATGTTCGGTTTGCGCTGCACGGCGCCTGTATATGGTCGCTCGATTTTCGCTGCCTCGAACGTAATCAACCAAATTGATGAGTGAAAATGCTTCACTTGTGTGGTTTTGTTACATAATTCTCCTGCATTGCTGTCTGCGTACTTTTGATGAGATTAATTAATTTGTAACATTTAAAAATGAACGAAAACCAAGGGCTCGTTGTTAATACTCTCCACGCAACGGTCTCTCAGTACTAATGATTCACCTCTGGGGAGTTATATATATATATAATATATATATATATATATATATATATATATATATTATATATATATATATATATATATATATATATATATATATATATAATATATATTATATATATATATTATATTATATATATATAATATATATATATAATATATATAATATATAGATATATATAGAACAAAATGGAATTTTACGTGCATAGAAGAGCAACGCGAACGGTGGGAACACGCCGACACTTATCAAATACTTTCTCCAAGAATCGCCATCCAAAAGAGGGTTTTCGTAGTTACTTCCACCAGCACGTCAACGCACGTATCTATCGCATTTGCCGTTAAAAAAAAAAAAAAGTCCCGTTCCTTTGGACACCGTGAGTGGAAAGGTCCATCTATGAATCTTTTGCTTGCTTGTTTTAAAAATGTAATTTAGTTAATAAAGGCTTGTCTCCTCGTCGGAGCAGCCGCTATTTCGTCTTAATATGCGCAGCTGTCGGTAGCGGGTCCGTTGCTGACGGCATCTGAAGGCCCACTGTCCGAAGGCCCAGCTTGAGCTATAGTACCGGCGGCGTTCGCAGAAAATGCGCCTTTTATCGCCGAGCGATGACGTGACCATGCGTCGCCTGGCAACGCGTTGGAGGAAGGAAATGGTGAGAAGTGGAGAGTAGGAGAAGAATGAGTAAATAAAATAAAATAAAATTTCCTGGCGAGGCGGGATTCGAACCCCGGGTACCAAGGGTCCGAAAGCCAGCGTCATAACCACTCGGCGGCTATCCAGGCACGCTAACAGAGCAAGCATACATGGGAACCATATGACTGCGTTGCCGTGGGTCAGAGAACGAGAAAAAGAAAAGAGAGAGAGAGAGAGAGAGAGAGAGAGAGAGAGAGAGAGAGAGAGAGAGAGAGAAATAACTTTATTTATAAAGTCCAGCGAACTTGACTTGGGGTAGGCCTCAACCCCGGCCTAGGCATCGGCCGCGAGCCCTTGGGCTCGGGCGGCTTCCTCGGCTCGCTGGACGGCCCAAAGTTGTTCTTCGATTGCGGAGCTGAGCAGAGCCTCCTCCCAGCGCACCCTGCGGTTCGATACTGCCTCCTCATGGTTTCCGTGTGCTTTGTCGTCTAAGCTCGAGCACTCCCATAGTATGTGGCCTAGTGTTGCCCTTGTATCGCACATCTTACATTTGTCTGTCAAATAGAGATCAGGGTAACAGAGACGAAAGATAACTGGGTTTGGGTAAGTGTGTGTTTGCAGCTGCCGCCATGCAACTGCCTGCTTTTTATTTAATCTATGTGCGTATAAAATTTATACAGATCTTTAGCGTCATTTTGTAACGTATCGCTCAGTAAAAAATGTTACGCCACAGTCACCTACCCGCCGCATGCTTCGCATAACATCGACTCCCACGATACGTGGGATCTGCCGAATTTTTTCATTGTAGCTAGTCATACGTTCCGCCCACTCCCACTCTTTCCCGCGTGGGAAGAGAGAAAAAAACAACAACAGAAACACACCGAAGAGAAAGAAAGAGATAGAAACAGAGAGATAAGGCTGTGAGGGTGAGGAGGAGGGGAAACGGTGAACATAGCATAGCCTTGTATAGTATAGTATAGCAAAGGCGTGAGAAAAGGAAGTGCGGGGGAGGAGGGAAAGGAGGAGAGGAGAGTGTGAAGCATAGCATAGCCTTTTATGGTATAGCATAGCAAGGGATGGGAGAGGGAAGTGTGGGTGAGGAGGAGGGAAAGGGTGAAGCATAGCATAGTCTTGTATAGTATAGCAAAGGGTGGGAAAGGGAAGTTGAGGAGGAGGGAAATGAGAAGGGGAACCGTTTCCTCAGTCTTCGCACCACCTGCGCGTAGCTGCCCTAATATTTTTCCCCGTGATATTTGCAACGAATCGAGATATGTATCTAGCCCTTCATAACATCCCTACAATAACTGCGTCCGAATGTAAATGCAACTTGCTTCTGCAACGTACACCAGGATGCGAAATTACCTGCTCCAGGGTGCTCCATAATGGAAATTTTGGCTGCTCTCCAGAGTGCTCGAAAATGAAAATCTTGCTGCTCCAAGAATTGCTCCAAATCAGAAGTCCTCGGTAGCATTGCTGGTGTCACTTTTTGATAAGATATCCCTTCATTTCAACGCACTTCTCACACCTCTGAACTAACGTTTGTCAAAAAAAAAAAAGAAAAACAAGTAGACGAGACATTTAACGCGACAGCGTTAAAAAGCTCGTATCGCAGAAATTCCGGTGTCGGCGTCGTTGGCTGTGAGCGAAAAATCATCATTGTCTCTGACCAAAAAATCGAAAGAGATGCAAATAAATAAATAATAATAAAAAAATCTTCAGTCCGAGCGGGAACCGAGCCCACGCTTTCTGCGTGACAAGCAGGTGTTCTACCACAGAACAACATCCGTGCTCGAAATTGCTTGGGGAAAAAAACACTGTATGAATGCAAGTGCGAGGAGTGTCAGTAACGCATGTAATATTGTTTGGCAGAAGCGCAAAATTTCACCAGGCGTCAAAACATATGACTCGAAAGTCGGGGGTTCGAACCGGTCACCACAGCCGCATATCAATGGAGGTGAAATACTATCTGTGCACTTGGATTTAGGCGCACGTGGTCATAATTTCCGTAGCCCTGCACTACGACGTCTCCCATAATCATATCGTGGTTCTGGCGCCTGAAACCCCAGACATTATTACCATACAGTTCATGCAAGCATGTGCGCCGAGATTAAACTACTGCGCAGGCCTCCTAAAAGATGGCGCTATGTGCCTGAGTTGGGCGTTTTAAAATTGTTGAGTTTTACACGTCATACCGAAGTCTAATGGCATTTGCCCGGTGTCTATGACCTTAGTGATGGCCGATTCGAAGGGCAGAAGTTTGCCACAAGAACAAACCTATTCAAATGTCAATTTATTCTTTACACGGACGATTTAACTATAGAATAAACTTCCTGAAAATATTCTCTCCGTTGCGGCGTTGAGGCAAGCCCTTGACGTCCCCTCATGGGAGGCCTAGGCCCGGCCACTTAAACCTGCTGGTTTCCCTTAATAAAGTTTATTCCTCCTCCTCCCATCCATAATTTCCACTTGCGCTTTAATATCTGATACGTCAGCCCGAGCACAATTGAAGGTTATTGTTTACGGCTTCTTTTCTATCCATAACCATTTGTGCTCGGCTATTTTTGACCCTTTGTTGCCTTTTGTTATTTTTCAACCCTCGTTTCAGACTATAGTTGTTGCCGCAGAAAATTTCAATTGACGTGTTACCAGTCTGCATTTTCTCATACGCAGGCCTCTTAAAAGATGGCGCTACATGCCTGAGTTGGCCGTTTTAAGATCGCTTCTACTTTGAGATGTCATACCGGAAACTTATAACGTTTCCCCCGTGTCTATGCCCTTAATGACCACCCATTCAAGGTGTAGAGCTTGCCCTGCCGGCGGCAAGTTGTCTTTTCGTCCGCTTTACTTTCTTCGCGTCTATATTAGAATTGCTACAATACGCTTAAAAAAAAAACAGCACAGTTAACATTCCCTATATCTTCCTTGGCTTCATTATCTGCTGGTTTTCGTTAAGGTTGTGCCAAACAAATAAACGAGCCCTCAAAATTCTCCTCCTTCATTCAATCTGTATTTTGTTATGCATGTATATTTTCTTTCTCTTTTTACCTATTTGATTTATTTTATTATTTATTTATTTATTTATTTATTTATTTATTTATTTATTTATTTATTTAGCAATACTGTCAATCTTGTCAGGCATTTTTACAGGAGTGGGTTGAATGATACAAAATAATAACGATAATGGACCTACATTATTAACGAGTGCCCATGTCTCAGTCACATGTGCACACCGAAAAAAATAACACGAAAAAGAAAGAAAAAGGTAAGCACGCAACATACAAAGTTCACTGCTAATATTCCCCCGTATTATAATGCATCACCCACAGAGGTAACTTAAATAAATTATTGCAAGTAAATAAAAGGCTTCTTCCTCGCTTTCGCTTCCCTCCCCATAGACTATTTCCTCCTTGCCAACCGGAAGCTTTCTTGGTTACCCTCCGTGCCTTTCGCACCCCCCCCCCCACCCCCACCCCATCGTTTTCTTGATTTATAAGAAACGTGGACAGTGCCAGTACTGAGCGTTGCTTGTACCGGGACTTCGGGCTTTTCTAGAGCGCGCTGTTAGCTCCATTCGCGCTTTACAAAATGTGTTACTCGAGGCGAAATCGGTTGATCGCACACAATAGCCAAGCGAGACGTTCGAAACACAGGGCGCGCGACCGAAAAACACTTTACACGCGTCGTCGCTGGAGTGAACGTTTCAGCAAATGGTCTCGTCTTCTTCAAGGCTGTGTTCTTGAAGGTTGCATCCTTGAGGAAGACAAGTCCGCTAGTCGAAACGTCGGCTCCGTCAACACCCTGCGTTCAAGAACTTTTCATCGTTTCTAAGCTGCCATCTTCCCCTGAATTTCGTCTTTATTAGGGCATGCGACTGCGTTGCAAAAAAAAAAAAAAAATGGCTGCCATTTTAATCTTGGAAACTTGGTCATCACGAGCGAAAGGTGCGGGCGCTCTTTACTATTTCTCCTAGCACGCCGACGAGGAGCACTCTGAGAAGTGGAGAGACGAACCGACGAACGGATCGTAGAGAAGGAAAGAGCGAAACGAGCAAGGACCGCGTTTCGATTATACAAAGCGTGTAACCGCCCTAGCGTTCGCTGTGCACTCGTGCACAGCTGTAACGCCACAACCAAATTTCGACCTCTGGTTGGTTCAGAGGCCCTTTAAAACATTCGCCTGGTCATTGTACCGCAGCGGCGAGGATACGATGCGAGCGAAGCTGCGACGCTTCTCCTCAGCGGATCACGTGGCGTGACGTCACGCCCGCCACACTCGCACTCCGGCGGCTTAAGGCCATTGCGACGCGATGAATGACCTGGGGAGACATGGAGTAGTACAGCTTTCGCTCTAACGTGGTATGGCAAACAAGTCTCGTTTGTAGGGTCCTATCAAGAGCCTGTTTCCTATAGTGCCCTCACTTGAATCACCTTGTTGTCATCACAAATTGCGGCGAATATACGTGAGATGTCAAGAGAGAATAACGCGCTAGTTTTCCTATTTTTTATTTTGAAACGAGGTTTAGGGGCCCTTTTAGTGAAGTTACCGGGCAGGGCACCGAGTGTAACTAAAGAGACGGGCTTCAAGTTTTAACAGCAGGTTAGCACATGCCTTATACGAGAAACTTGATGTATTGCATTTTTACACATTGTCGAAAAGTCTAAATAAACAGTGGCAAGAGAACATGAGGCGAAGGAGATAGCGCGCATCCCGCGTTCACAAAAAGCTCGTACGAAATGCAAGGCGATGGTAATGCTTGACAGCGCTGACGGCAGCAAATGACCAAAGAAAAAGCTTCGTGAATGCAGAGCTCCAAATTATTTGCGGTGCGCGGACGTACGTATATAATAATGAATACAACGGGATGAAGAACCAGCGGGAAAACAGACAACCTGATTTGTCGAGATCCTGGAAATTGTCGGGAAAGTGTCCATTGGCGTTACAAAATATAAAAGGGATACTTATAGGGACGTTCTCATTGCGTGCTTTCAAGTGCTGAATGAAAAGAAAAATTGATTATGATGGCATATGATATAATATTATGTCAAGGATGTATCATTACTTGCAAGACGAACGTTAGGAACATTTGTGATAGAGCGTGCCACCTGATTGCAGGCCAGCCAAAGAATGTGATGGCGAGTCGCACTAGCGCAACGGCCGATGCTATCGGCAATCGCGTATAACGCAAAAAAGGATTAATAAGAATAGTTCCGCAGGCTATGAAGATGCTTGGAGATGGGAAAAAAGGAAGCTAAGCGGAAGCATCATACGATTTCGCAATGACATTTTTCTTTGTAAAAGGCGAACGGCAGAGGAAAAAGAAAGCATTTGGCGGGAATGCGTAGCAAGAGCTGCAGAAAAAAACAAAAATGTTTAGAAACACGAAGATGGTACGCAGCGTATAGGTATGCGTACACATAATGATATGGGCGTGGGGAGCTTTTGAGTAAGCCTTTTCATGTGGGAAAGGACACAGCCTACGAGAGAACACGTGGCTGCGGATGGGACTGAATTTCTTGTCATCATTCTCTCGCGCAGCACTCGGTTTTTGTCAATCACTTCTACAGAAGCCCGCAAGGCAGAGGAATCTGTATCAAATAGAGCAAATTGTGACTTGCACACTCGTAAGCACGAATCTGCGAGAAAATTCCGTGCGGATTTCTCGGAAATAAATTCCCCAATTAATGAAAAATTCGTCCCGATCCTGTATTTCTGTGTCGTCGTTCAATCATGAATAAGAATGGTGCACTATTCGGTTTTGGCCTCACAGTAACACCTGTCCGACTAGTAGGCATGGTGAATGTTACGTAACGTATAGTTTGGCATGTGTAGAATGCTTGGGCGGCTATAAAACTACAATTATACACATCCACGTAATAGCAATTTCTGGGGTTTTATATGTACACGTGCCAAAACCACGATGTGATTGTGAAGCACGCCGTATTGGGGTATTCCAGGCTAATTTTTACCACCCGAGTTTCCCTATAACGTTCACTTTAATCTGCTGGTACACGCGTTGTCCTTGCACCGCACGCCACAGTGGGCTAGTGGTTATGGCGCTTGACTGCTGACCCCAAGGTCGCGGGATCGAATCCTTGCCGCGGCGGCCGCACATCCGATGGAGGCGAAAATGCTTGAGGCCCTTGTGCTTAAATTTATTTAGGTGCACGTCAAACAACCCCGGGTGGTCGAAATTTCCGGAGCCTATATCCACCTAAACCCCAACAATTATTATAATTGTTCTTGGATTTTGCCCCTCATCAGAATGCGGCCGCTGCATTCGAAAATCGAGCCCGCGTATTCGAGCTGAGCAGCGCGACCCCCTTACACGCGACATTCTCACGGCGGGTATATATCAACGCGCAATGTTTGTATGAGAGTTTGCGTTGTCGGCATTTCCGCGGCATTTCTGTAGAGATAACGGACGTAGACGTGCCCCCAAGACCAAGCCGTTCAGCGATACTACATAATGTTATTGTTTTTGAAATACGTGCATCTGTGGGCATATGAATTGAAAAGGAAATTTAGCTGATATTGAATTTAGGAAGCACATGTTTTCGGAGCCCATTTTAAACAGGCATAGGAACTATTTATGATTTAAACAGATAAAACATCAGCACATAAGCTTGCATGTGTTTTGAAAAATAAAAGAGGACGAGGAAGGAGAGACAGGGAGCTCAATGAGACGCGCGTCCGGTTTGCTACCCTGCACTGGGGGAAGGGATTAAAATAAAGAAAGAAGGAAAGAAAGAAGAGAGAAGAAGATCTATCAGGGTACATGTGCGCCTGTCCACTGCGCGCCTGCACAAGTGATCGCTTAATTAACGCGGTCGATTTTAAAAACGTATCAATGCCGGCGTCGCTTTGCTGGCCTGCGACTCGTAGGGCTACGATCCGAGGATATTCTCTTCTGAAAACGGTATGTCGTCTATAGTTTGTTCAGCGAACCGCGTCGAACGTTGCGTTCGGTCACAAAGCGATCACAAAAACGCAGAATGTGTTCTATCGAAGAGTGCTTCGTGAAAGCCACTCCTAACCACGGACGGAACAGTAAATGTTTATTATATTGCTATAAACGACTGACTGATTATAGTTGTTATAATGTATCTTGAACCTGAAGCAAATTTGGGCAGGCGCATCTGGTTTACTTCCATACACCTGCAGGGAATACATGTTTAAGTGGATGTCAAGGAAGGGCACAAGGGAATATGTAGTTATTGTGTTTCGCAGAAATATGCAATGAGCTGAAGAAGGATGCATTATAGCTAATGAGCGTTTAAAACCACACAAAATTGTTTAAGTATTTTGCTGGTCTACAACACTATTGAGCGAAATGAGGGCACGCGATTGACTGCGCACTATAGGAAGCACAATGTTGTCGATTCGGCTGTGGACATTGGTTGTCATGAGATGCGCGCAAATACCGCTGCTGTGTAGCCCGCGCGGCGTGTTTCCATTACCATTAGTCCTATTTGATTTTACGACGTGTCCCTTACGTTTTGCTGCCTCAATGTGGTAATTACTTTCAACTACAGTTGTAAAGGACCAGGGGCGTAGCCAGAAATTTTTTTCGGAGGGGGGGGGGGGGTTCAACCATACTTCATGTATGTTCGTGCGTGCGTTTGTATGTGTTCTTGCGTATATACGCAAGCAAAATTGAAAAATTTCGGGGGAGGGGGGTGTTGAACCCTCTCCCCCTTGGCTACGCCCCTGTAAAGGACATCATGTGTTTTCGTACACACACACAAAAAAAAAACATTGTACACACACTCCCAGTATTGATCAACTCCAGTTGACTGACTGTGCTGAATGCTAGCAACACTATAATTTACCTTTTAAATCGCTGTTCACTTAACTTATACTTCAGTACGCAAGTGTGAACTGTATCCTTACTATGTCACGTGTAATAACCCAATGAACAAGAGTTACTGGTGCGTGAGCATGGTAAAGAACGACATTTATGTATTAATCGTACGGTTGAAAATTTGCACATTGTTGTCTACGCGGTTCATTCATATGAAGAGGATGTCGGTATGCAATATCCACATGACGTGCGCCGGTTCATTAAATAGATATACTTATTCAAGCTCCCTAACTTCTGCTAACTCTACTTTCATTTGATAACTGCATCCAATGTCATTTGATTTCTGACTTTTTTCGAAACCATGAAGCCCTTATACCCACCACGTATACATATATTAGTAAATCATTGCTTTGTATTTACAATAGAAAACTCGGGTCATGTATAACGAAGAGGAGAGCTCGCAGCAAAAACAACCTTAACAAAGAGAGTCAGCCCCATTCAAGCAACACGTCTGAGTGTTTTTCAAAGACTGTATTGCGCCAACAAAAAATATTTGTCTGCTGCGCCCCTGATGCATCAACCCAGGGAAAACGAAGAATAGATTACATTGGAGAGGCTCTTTATAGACAGTTTATTCATACAGTTATCGTGTCCACCTTCGAGTATCGCCACATAAGTCAACCCTCTAACGCGCAGTTCATATTTAAAAAAAAATGTGAAATGATTCGGGAACGTCATGTGTGTATAGAGCACGCCGATGAAAGCTTTATGCGTAATAACGCAGAACGATTGTTCAGCATCCGCTTTATTCTGTAAAAGTGTGTCAATGCGGTTGCGTAGATAAATTCGTACACTGTTGTCAATTAATTAACTGGCAATTTATTTTAACTTTTGCGTTCATATCCGTATGCCTAAGGACGTCGTGTATATGAATGCTTACTATCTTTAATAATGACGAATATCAAAGATAACGATTGTCAAACAGTTTACAGCCTATATTTACAGCTATGATATATGCTGCAGTTGGTTCTTTTTATTCAGATTGAAGAAAAATCTTTGACATTAATAGGACGACTTAATTTTGTATCGAAGGTTAGTTGCACGGCAGTTGGATTCGTAACGTCGTGCTTGTGTGAAGTCATGTCGATATTGTGAGATTATGTGAAGCTTATGTGTGTTACAAGGTTATCACTGCGCTTTATATTCATGTGAACTTGATAATAATTACCTATATATCATGACATCCGAGTGGCATGGCCTGCGCCACGAGTTACATCAAGAAGAACGGTCACGTGGTCATGATGGTCGGAGGTCAAAGTGCTCGCCAATGAGGCGCGCTCTTGTTGCTGAAATAGACGATGATTGCTGCTGCCAGCTTCTGACATCAGTGGAGAAGGCGGTAGCTGCAACATTGCGTTGCAATACTCCATGGACGTTTGGAAGTTGAAACGGCGAAAAGCGTGATTTCAGTGCAGTGACATAACTGCCCCTTAAAAAAATAGCATGGTTTATTGACATTTCTCGGCACGACACTCGTGCGCCGATACTCAGGCATGTTCCTTTTCACAAGCAGGGCAGATGGTACAGCGATGTACGTGCAAACTGTCAATTTCTGAATCCTGAGATAGTGAGACCACTGGAAATAGTGACTCCCGGGGGACAGCACCGTATGCATACGACCAAAGCAGAACACTGTCAACTTCAGCACGACGTCCACCTTCAAGACGCATACTACACACGAGGGAAGGGTTAGCACATAAGGTGCATCCAACGTAATGCCGATAGCAAACAAGACAGTTGCAGAAGCTCTAATGCATGGCTGCTCCAGTTGAACATTGAGCAGCGATCGCGAGTTTCCCAAACGTGCTCCTGAAATATACTTCCCAGACGTTGTGTCAACGCCACAGCAGTGTACACTCACGATCGTGCAACTGTGAGCGACTGTCATCGTCCTAGCAGCGACCCAAGTTGTGTTCACAGCGGTTCCCCAACGGAAGAGGCAGTGGCGGCAGCACCCACCTGTGGCCGCTGCCGCGGCGAGCAGTGACGCGGCTGCCGCGCTCCTCGCTGCTCCTCCGAAGATGCGCTCCTTGTCCCGTCCGTGCATCGCCGCGCCTCCGTGGTCAGCGAGGATGGCCGTCACACCAAACTTGAGCGGCGGCGGGGGCGGCGTGCGCAGGTCATCATCGTCATCTCGGGGCGTCATGCCTCCCGACGAGGAACAGCAGTCCAGTTGCTGCTGGTGTTGCTCTTGTTGCTGCTGCTGTTGCAGTTGCAGTTGCTGCTGAAGTTGGTGTTGCAGTTGTTGCTGCTGTTGGTGAACCGCGACAGCGGCTACTTGCTGCTGGTGGTGCGACACTAGGGAGCCGACTACGACACCGGCGGCCGGAGGGGACGATGCGTCGACGCCCCGCGCCAGCAGGTTGTCCACGAGGAAGGAACTGTTCGGCCTGTGCGTGAGCGTGAGCGGCCCGGCGGCCGTCGGGTACATCGGAGCGCCGTGCGCGTCCCCGCTCCCCGCTATGAATTATACACGAGTCGGTTCGCCCCGCGCGGTTCCCGGATCAATGCATGGGGGAACCGGGCGCCCGCTGGGGGCCCACGTTCCCATTGGCCCGCCGGCCCGGCCCGCTCGCATTATGCGGGGGCCGCCCACCGCAGCGGACCTAGCCGCGCTACCGCGCCGTGCACCCGCGTCGGCCGCCGCGGCGCGGCTGAGGACACCCCCTCCCTCTGATCCGGCCGGATCGCGGAAGGGTGGCAACTCTCCGCTCGCTACAGCTCGGGCTCATTCGATCGGCCGATTTTCTCTGGAGAGTACGCGCGCGCGTAGTGTGTGGGTGAGTGAGGTGGCGGCGGTCTCCGAGGTGAGGCCGATTGCGCTTTAACGAGCTATCGCAGATTTATCGAGGGAGAGGAAGCAGCGCCGGCTGATAAGATGTGAGAGTTCGTTGGTAACGATCATGAGTTCAAAACCCTGGCTCTGCTGTATATGCACTACTCAACTGACTATACCTTCTGGTCCTGCGACATAAGAGCAACAAATATCGCGAGTCAATAACAAATTGATTCTTTAATTGTTCGGTTGGTTAACACTGAAAAAGTAAAAAAAGAAAAAAAAGCTACAGTGCGCGTACACGCAGCACGGCGGTATAATCCTACTGACTTACCTTCCATAGACGGGCTTACCATAGACGGGCTATATATAGCTAACAAATTAGTTATGTAAAACAATTATTTACACTTGTTGACTGTTTGTATGCGAAAAATATGCTCGCTCGACGTAAAAGAAACTCATAGAACTGTGCTGGAATCAGCGTAGTGATATCTCACAATGTTAAAAGTAACAGCATCGCAAAGAAAGGGAAATATGGACAACCACCCGTTTTTAGTGTGAAGCCAGAAGGTAGAGTGACCGCCCCGGAAAGGCGTTGGTCCCGGGTTCGATCCCCGGACAAGAACAAATTTTTCGGTAACTAAGAGGGTTTCTTTCTGAGAAATCCGTATGGATTTCTCTGTGGCTTCGCGCTACAAGCGGTTGGTTCTCCATTTCCCTTTCTTAACCCTTTCCCCACCTTGCGGCCTTCCGCAGAACTTATTCGCAATAACAGTAGCGCGTCTGAGAAATATTAGTAATAACAAAAGTTGTTTACAGCGTAGCAGAGCAAAAAAAAAAAAATAAACAGAATGAAATGAAATGATAAAAATGAACAACGTTAGTACTACGAATGCAGTATGTGTGCTTTTAGTCCTGTTTTAAACTGGTACAAATATAGTGTATTTTTGATTGTAGGAGGTTGAGCATTCCAAAGCGATATCGAGGAAAACTCCGCAGTCTTTTTGCGAAGTACGTTGGTAACCGTAATAACTCTCAAGTGTAATAACACGTTGCCTTGTGTTTCAACCCAGACTACATACAGTACATAATTCTTCATTGTTTCGACTCCGTGAGTTCTGATTCGTGCTTGTACCGTCATAATCATCATCGTCATCAGCCTATCTTTATGTCCACTTTAGGACGAAGTCCTCTCTTAGCTTGTACTGCGCCTCAGCTTAACTTTTCTTGTCCATTTTCTTCATTGCCTCTAAGAAAATCTTTATGCACTGCGCCGAAGTAATGTATAGAGTTCTGAGCCACCACGTAGCGGTGGAGTCTTCGTCCACGTGGTCATGTGGTCTAAAAGATCAATAACCGATGCATTGTTGCTATTATAGGCCACTAACCGATGAGCCATGCTATTGTCCTACTTTTTATGACGCCCAAAGTCAAAAATAAAGAAAACAAGAACAAAAACAAATGAATGAGTTGATAGAGTCTATAAAAAGCATCTCGTACCAAGTACGTGCATTGACTCGTGCTCTGTCTTTCTCATTAAAAGTGCCTTGACGTGTTTCCTGTCTTTCTAATTTAAAATACATTGAAGTGTTTTCTCTCTTTTTCGCTAAAATATCAGCTTAGTTATTTCTTGGTATCCTTGTACCTCCTGGTCTGGCGGTCAATTTGTTTTCGTTTTTAGCTCGTTGACATATAAGATGACAGAGCCATTGTTTTGGGTCTTATTTCTCAGGTACGGACTTTGTAAATTATGAGAACAAAAGATGATTGAACCTTACGAATGTCTAAGGTTAAGTGCATTCACAATTCAGTATACAGCTCCTTATATATGTTGACTCAATCGACGAATCTACACTACTTAATAATAGGTTGCAACCGAGCTATTTCAATTTATTCGGCATATTATAATGCACGTGAACGTGAATGGGCTAATATTATTAAGCTGCAAAAATAACTAAAATGAAGTGAAATAAAAAAAAGTGTCGGCAACATGTCTCACTCTGTAACACTTCAAGGCGAAGATCTGCTGCCCACTTAATGATGCATTATAGTCTGGTCCTTGATGGTGTAATGAATACGTTATACAATCGGGGACCAGACTATAATAGTATAGCATAACGTATAACGTTATACTATACTGGTTTAATATAATATACAACACTGTAATATACTATTAGTATAACGTTATACTATATCATACTATACTATACTATAGTTATCCGTATAAGTTATACATTCGGAAACCAGACCTTCAAGACATACCGAGCCGCATTGTGAGATACACGCATTAAATTACCTTGACGTTCACAGTCGATTGCATTGTTCCACCCCACCTGAAGCTTTCTGCTCCTCACGTGGTGTCGCAGTATAACCTCCGGCATCGGTGTACCTTTGACAAAGCGACGATCCAATGGGACGCGTTATCATCTGACGTCATTATGACGTCTGTAACGTCGTCATGGCACTGAGTCATCAGTGACGTATAGATCACGTGGGTTTTTGCAGCAATTCATTCGCATGCCATATGGCGGGCGAATGACCGCGTGAACAGGTTGGAAGCGATTCGGAAAATTGTCGTAAGATTCAAATGTCGCCTTTATTGTCGCGTCTTCTCACACTCTTGCGATTCGTAATTCATCGAATTGGCTCTTTGAGCTCACCGCATCCAATCATGAAATTCCTTGCGCTCGGAAGCATCAACTATTCTCCATTTGCGCCTGTTTGTGATTTCTTGTCCTCTTTAGTGCCCCCCCCCCCTTTTTTTTTGCGCTGTTACACCATGTACTCCGTTAGACTTTACAGACTGCGTTAAGTTCGAGCCAGTGCCATCGACGAGGTGACATCACAACTTAAGCTGGATATATTACTATGCATGCGCTAATGCCTCTAAACTCCACCTTTTCCTCATTCCACTGAGGACTAAAATTCAATACCTGGTTCTGTTCGCTCGCGATGCCCATCCCGAAGTTTTCTATCAGTCGTCTGAGGCGTATAATCATAACACTTCCTTCTCCGGTGTTTAGTCGTATTTGTGTATCTACCTCTTTTAATCGTTTAGTAGTAGTATAATAGTATTTCGCTTTGTACACTTACCTCTGTTAACCAACTCCTGCTATATATGGCTTATAGCGCTGCAGTATTGGCAAACAAACAAACAAACAAACAAACAAACAAACAAACAAACAAACAAACAAACAAACAAACAAACAAACAAACAAACAAACAAACAAACAAACAAACAAACAAACAAACAAACAAACAAACAAACAAAAATAAATAAATAAATAAATAAATAAATAAATAAATAAATAAATAAATAAATAAATAAATGAGGACTAATACAAAAACGTAAAGTGACATAAGCGTCTTTCGATGCTTTTGGAGGAGCCTGGTGATATTATTAAATAGGGGAGTGAAAAAAAAAAAAAGGAAGAAAGACCGTGGACGAGCACGGAAAGAGAAAGGCAGCAGGCGAGCAAGTTAACCAGAAAAGTGCCCGACTTGTGGCCCTGCAGTCAGCGGAAGTTAAAATGCACGTTAAGGGTATTGGAAGCGAAAATTGGGCGAAACGTTATTCATGATGTTATATTTAACTATAGGAGAAATAGAGGCGGGCAGGCGATTCCAATCTTCACATGTTTGCAGAATGAAATAACGTGAGGAAGGGATGGTTATGTCTGCCGAAATGCCGAGTTCGATATGGTTGTCATCCCGACATAGTATAGGCCTACGTAAAGGGGCGCCAGTGAAATTACGCGTGTCGCACTACACCATGACAAACTATATTGAGGCACATGCGTTTTAAATAACACGTGGGGTGTGCATCGCAACTTCGAAAACGTATCACGCGCGCTATTGCTGCTGGTTTAAAGCATGCCACCCATTACAAAGGGCCTACACATTAGTGCGCGCATTCTCTTACACATGCTGGGTACACACTATTGTCATAAAAGTGCTGTTGAAGAAGGCGTAAACCTTATCTTTACTATAGGTAAAATAAGAAATTATTCTCACATCTCGTTTTTGCATAGTTTTTCTAAGTTACCCGATTCTTGGCCAATCCCCCTGAGTGGGTACAGGATCTACATCTACATCTACGTCGCATGTGTGTGCGTGTGGCTGGCTGGGCGAATGAACATAACGACACGCGAAACTGAGCTCGATGAGGATGGGACCGGATATCGCTATCGCGTTCAACTCTTAAAGGCGAAGCTTAAGTGTCCCCCAATTTTTGTTACACGCATAAACTTGCCTTCGATCAAAAGTGCTGATAGCTGGGCTTGTTGGTAGTGCATACTTCAAGGAACAGCGCAACAAACAACAGGACATTTGGCTACAGCGCTGCGTGCGTCTTCTTCTGTATGTCCTGTCGTTTTTTGCGCTGTTACTTGAAGTTGCCTTTGGTTATGTTTAGCTGCATACGCAAAGTTTTGCACCATGCAGAGATGGACGAGAGAGTGAGGTCGCATTGACATCATGTGGATATATATAATGAAGATACTGGGTGCAATTTTAAGCCATCTCAGACTGAAGAATTGCTGAATTATTCGCTAGTAATTTCCAGGATACAGAGAGAGAGAGAGAGAGAAATATAAAGGCAAGACAAGGAGGTTAGCCAGAGGAAGTCGCCGGTTTGCTACACTGGACTTGGGAAAGGGAAAGGGGGTGTAGAATAATGAAAAAGAAGACTCTGTGACGACACTAGGCGACAAAACAAACAAAACAAAGCCATGACTATAGCACCGTCCAAGTACTACACGACAAGATTGTATGTGAACAGTCACAATTTGTCGTTCGCTCCGGTTTCTCGAATAAACCGCCACAATGCCCTAGAGCGGCTCGTGTTGAGGATCGGGTAGGGCAGTGCCCCAGGATTTTGTTTTCTGTGAGAGGGCGGTTGTCCGGCTGGCCTATATTGCGCCTGAGAGGGCTGCTCTTTCGGAGTTGAAGCGGCTGCACTCAAAGAGATGGCGCGCGATTGTTTCGCTGCACCCGCAGACTTCACATAACGGGCTATCAGCCATTCCAATCATAAATGAATAGGCATTCGAGAAGGCCACTCCGAGCCACAGGCAGACGAGCAGGGTAGAGTCACGTCGTGATAGATTGGACGGTATAATTAGTTCAAGATCAGGGTCCAAGGTTTGCAGCCGTGGTCTTGCAAATGTGGCTGAATTCCACAAGTTCAACGTTAAATGACGGGCTAGCATGCACACGAACTTCTTTTGTGGCGTTGGATCTTGATAGCGGGATGGCGACACGGCAGACGCCGTCGTGGGCGGATCGGGCTGCTGCGTCCGCTTGGTCATTTCCCTGAGTGCCACAGTGACTAGGTAGCCACTGGAATATTACTTTGTGCCCCTTTTCTATTACTTCGTGATAGACTTGCCCGATTTCCAGGAATATTACGCAGTCGACAGCAAAAAGGCGAATATGACAGGCAATACAAGACAGAAAATAATAATTAATGCAGATAAGGAACACCAGCGACTCAAGGACAGAATATTGGGGCATACGGGTCTGCAGGGAGAGTTAACATATACGAAAATCGGGTTTCTTCCGTTTTTCACTATATACGCTCACGCTGTTCGCGTACACCTGTGTTGTGAGCGCTTCCATTTCTGTTTTCGTACAGAGTGCGTTTCCCTTTGCGCTCGTTCGGGGCTATGGGATGGCTCTTCTCACGGCCTTCGATGCAGCGTGTGAGTCTAAACTGGTGTTCACGCCACCGCAGCAGCTGCATGTTAGACAAAGCCAGAACTCGCATGGGTTCCAATGGTGCGGCGCACCGTGTGTCCTCTTTCAAAACAAAGCGCGAGCGTAATCTCGACGCCTGTGATTCTTTCCGAGAAAGCGTGAACGCCCGGAATGGTGATACCATCCTCAGGTCCAGGCATGGACGTTTATACGTAAACATCTACTATGTAGTCTGATGCCGAGTGCGTCGTCTCGGTCTCCTGCAGCCGACGGATGCGTTTTCCTCCGTGTGAACGGGTATATTTTGTTGCATTCGAAATCGAAGCTCGTCTCATAACACACGGCCTGCCGGATGTCGTAGGTATATCTGCAGCAGCGCCAGCGTCAACTTTCGATGAACACCGTCTGTGATCGTATACTCACAAATGTACACACAACAGTATGTGTGTATAGGGTGGTGCACACGCTGAAAGAGCTGCGAACCTTTCGATGGCGGTTGTGTTTGCTTAAAGGATACGTGGCGAGCGTTGCAAGCGAGTGTTGAAATACTTTTTCAGTGGTTTGTGGCTTTAGCATGGAAGGCTTGAAGTAATCGAAAAAAACAAGACAAAACATTATACACGATAAAGGCTTATGAAACCACATTCAGCTTTCACTTATGCACACCGCTATAATTAGGGAGCGCAACATTTTTTGTAGTTATTGAAATAATAACCGTTTGGACTATTGTAGGCATTTAAATAACCGAAGAGAAGTTCCAAAAAATAGCAGCATTCAAGGTCATTATGCTGGGTAAACAAACGAAAGATTTAACTTACGCCACACGGTCTCACATTACTGTTTTTTTTTTATTATGTGATGTTACCTATAATTTCATGTTTTGCCTCCAGAGCAACTGAAAATGCGCGGTATAGTATAGTGTTAATCTGAGATATTCATCATTCTGTCGATATCTTTATCAATAAGGGCCTTTTGCCCTTTGCGCGCGTTGATCAGTAAACATAACCACGCTTTTGTCTGCACCGCCGATTTATGTCCATTACTTTACTTTATGTCTTTTTGCTTTCACTTGCTGAACAAACATATTCAAACGCCCGAGGCCGAAAAATGTTGGCACTGCTGCCGTGACAGCCAGCTCCTTTATGGAAATGTTATGCTTCGTTTCTTATGTTTGGTTTACTTTTGCGAACGTTGGTGTCAGATCAGCTTTCTTGGTGCGCATCGACTCGGAAATAACGGCGCCCTCTGGGCGGTTGATAAGCCCCCGCAGAGCAAAAGTAAATGATGTAATGAGAGACAGTCGATTGAAACAAAGAATAAAAAAAGAGGTATGCGGAAGTCAGGACAGTGTGATGGGAGTGGGAGTAGGAAGTGATAGCTGAGCGAAAACGTAGCGTGGAAAGCCCGTAAAGAGATGAAAAAACAACTGCGCGCTGAAGGTGAAGCGCATAACAGACACGGTAGCGTAGATTGGAAGAACTCTGCACGATACGCGACGAGGTCATTGAGGCATCAGCGAATTGGCGGCTCGGCTATGTATACAAGGTGTGCACTGCGTTCGTGGGGAGAAAGAGCACCTGGCAGTCACACACACACACACACACACACACACACACACACACACACACACACACACACACACACACACACACACACACACACACACACACACACACACACACACACACACACACACACACACACACACACACACACACACACACACACACACACACACACACACACACACACACACACACACACACACACACACACACACACACACGCTGCACGCGTGTCTCCGACGCGTTCATTCAGGCGGCTCTGAACTTGGATGCCCGCGAGGCGCTCAGAGATCGGGTCCTCACGTCACTTCGAGAAAGGTGACAAGGAGAATATATAAGGCCGCTCATAAAAAAGCAAGACTCTCTTGTCAAAAAAAGGAAAAAGAAAGAAAGAAAAGAAAAGCGAATTAAGAGAAAAAGAACTACGGTATAGCTTGAGGTGAGAAAAAAAAAACTGCGAAAAAACTCTGAAATCTTTTGTCTTCAATATCCCCTTTATATTTCGTACAGTTCCGCTGCAGCAACCAAATCGGGTGCTTTCTGCACGCTTTGATTCTTTATCCTCATGGCTTGGCTGCCGCAAGTTAGTCCGGCGATGCGGACGCTTTGCCGAGGTGCATTGCCGAGGTGCTAAACTTAAAGCTGTATGAATGACATAATGTAGCATGCAGTAAATGGGGTGGCCTGTTGTTAAACCGCTAATCATTGTTCCTCTTGTGCCCTGAGGATAAGCAGGCTGTTCTGAATGGTGCCGACATTTTCCGCGGTGATTATGTGGAAAGGCAGGGATGCAATTACGCTTAAGTGGTGCTAGTGATTGTCACGGGAAAGAAATGAAAATATTTGTGCAAAGAAATCGTGGAGTGCAGGCAGGATTAAAGAGGGCCTGAAAGAATAAACGGCCTCAAAGCGCTAACCTCTTCAGTCACCGTTGATCCGCGCTACCAGCAGGTGGATCGTCGCCGCCGAAAGCAACGTTCAGCTATGACATGGTTCGTGTGAATAGTGACTATCAATGCATACGACGTGCGAAATCAGCTATATTCGACGTGAAAAGGCCAGAAAAACTACGAAATTATGATCCGCGAATGTGTTGCATGTGTTTATCTGCTTATTTGCATGGTTATCTTCCCGAGCAATCAATATTGGAATGCCGGAATGTATACGAGCTTCACACCAGAAAGGGATAGAGGCGCTGAAGGTGTTTAATTGAACAACCAGCCTCCTTGAACATGACACTCCCGCCTTTTTTTTGCCTGTGTGTGTGTGTGTGTGTGTGTGTGTGTGTGTGTGTGTGTGTGTGTGTGTGTGTGTGTGTGTGTGTGTGTGTGTGTGTGTGGTGTGTGTGTGTGTGTGTGTGCGTGCGTGCGCTCTCTGTCATTAATTTGTTTCTGTCTCCCCTTACTCCTTCCCCAGCGCAGGGCAGCAAACTGGATATTTATCTTCGGGCTATAGTCTGCCTTCCTGCCACATATCAGTTATTTCTTTTTGCACAATTAAATTACTTTTCAACGCTCCGAAAGGGGTTTTGTCGTGGGTCAGATGCAGGACAAGCGCGAAGTTTCATTTATTACATACCCATATACATATTCTCTTACACTTTCGTGTTACTGCCGTGTGGATGACCATCTCAGCACTTCTTGAACCTTTCTCACCTTGTGGCGTTTGTCTTAACCGATTGACGTATATGATAAAGGACGAAGGCTCAAAAAAAAAAAAAAAAAAAGACATGATCGAAAAAAGGGTAGCGTGAGTGGAACTATACCTGGCATCAAAAACTCAAGATAAACATTAAAGTCTGTGTTATGCAGAGTTGCCACAATAGGCTGCGTCGAACAAGTTTTCCCCCTCTCTTAAAGACTTGCTGTCAGCACTCGACAGTTCGTTAAATCGACGTGCCACCTTCTTTCTCTCTGATCTGCACGACAGGCAACGTGCAGTACTTACATTGTTGGAATTTGATTGCGGGGATAGGTTTATTTGATTCCTGACAGGATCGCGTACACTGTAATGCTCCATTGGAGGCGCAGTTACGATGCTTCAAAGGCAAACTGAAGCACTCTCATCGCATTTAAGCGGGCAAAGATGAGTGAATGAGTTATAAATAGTTATAAATACTCAGCCATATCGACTACCGCTTAAAATACCGTTGCGTAAGGTGCCGTTGGATACCGGCGCCGACAAAGGTCAGTTGCGACATGCACTACATCGAGATTGATGTATACTAACGACTTCTCATGAAAATTCTCCGTTAGTGTCACGATATTTGTTGGCTGAAGAAAATGCCAAAAGCTCTAACCAACGATGTGATAGAAATAATAAAAAAAGTCAGGTGAAGAAAAACTCTCTGTAGTCACGCAAATCGCAGCGATGATCCTTTATTCTCAACTACGCAAACGGTGAATTCCGTGAGGCAACTTTTTCAAGTTCATACCCAGAACCCTAACAGGAAATTATTGATAACGTTTTCCATGGTTTATTTCCGTTCGCTGCGCCCACCAATGCGTTTCACGTAATTACAGATTCTCATTACCTGCGGCAAATCACATCTGGCGGCGCATGACGTAGAAACAAATCTAATATCTAATGAAGGCTATACTGCGCATACTTCGAACACTCTGTCTGCCGACACGGTGAAGGTAAGCGCATGCAGCGGGTCGCGCCTTCCGCATCTACAAGCGTCGATGGCTCCTGGCGCCGCGTTTATATCAATATACGGCGCAGCCTCCTCGTTAAGGCGAAGGACTATGTGCATATAACCACCGCGTGTATCCCCCCCCCCCCCTCGACTGCTATAGGATGCACGACAGGCGCGCATGCGCCCGAGGGGTCTCTTCCGCTGCCGCAGCTCCATCCCGCGCGTGCAGCCCGCGTTTTCTCGTCGTCGCCGTCGGGGGAAGACCTGGGGAGACTGCGGCAGCAGCTCGCGAAGCCGGGACGGGGGAGGCGAGGGCCTGGCGGCGCGCGAATAACGCAGCGGCCGTCAGGAGCTTATTCATTTCCCCCGCAGCGGCCAGGCGTCAGCGGCAGCTGGCGGCGACGAGGCAGCGCCGTTTTATTTGAGCCTTGATTGAGAGGGGAGCCTAATTACCAGGAAACAAGGCGACTGGAACAGCTCCCCTCGCGACTCGAACCCCGCCGAGAGAGCGCGTCCTCCTTCCTCTCCTTCCATTTCCACGCGGCATACTCCCCACTCGCCTAGCTTCCCTTTCCCCTTCCACCTCCGGCGTTCCCGGTACCCTTCTCGGCCTGGAAGAAACCTACGCGGGCGCCATCTCTCGAACCCGCTACCTTTTATAGCTGAGCCACCCTCACGAGCTGCTCCCCCGCCCCCCGTTTTTCCCTTAAAGTTGCCATTTCCTTCCCATATTTTCCCCGTGTATCCCTGTCACTGTCGTTTTTGCCGTTAATCGCTGCGCTATTCCTAACTGCCGCTATACGTTCGCTGAAAAGCGAGTGCCACGTGTGCCGTTGCCAGCTTCGACGAAGAGACCTTCTCCTTCTACCCAGGCCGCACCCGTTTTCTCCCTTTCTTCCGTCCCCTCTTCATTTCCATCTTGCGGGCGGCCCCACGCGAAATCCGTCGAACGTGCGACACTCGCGCGCCGCTTATAAATCGCAATATGCGGCGATATTTATATATGACGTGCCCACTCTCCGGCCTTATTCTCCCTTCTCTCTCAAGTCTCCTCGCCGTGTTTTGCTGATTGCGTCGTGTATGGAGGCTTCGCATCAGGCTCTCTAAGCACTCTCCTCGGCACACTGGCAATCTGCTTTCAACAAAACCCTCTCTCTCTCTCTCTCTCGCCTTAACCCACCGACAATCTCGCGTCGTTGACTCGACGATCCCGGCGCGGGCGCCGCTTCCCTAATTGCCGCTGCCTACACGTCCGCCGCACGTGCAAGGGAAGGGCCCGATGATGCTGGAGTGGCTTCACGGCCGTGCACACACACGCGCGCAACGCTCTTTCCCGCAGGCATCGCTTCCACGGATCGGAGCTCGTTCCTTCCACTCCTTCTACCCACCTCCTCGTATTCCATCCCATCTCGTTCTCCATTTCATGATCCTCCTCTTCCACCGTTCGTAGGCAATCCGCGAGCGCCTGATGTTGCAACCTCCGCTACGCCTCGATGCAGATCGGCTTTAGGAACACGCTGCCTGTATGCGCCTAGACGACCGTCTATACATGTGGCCATCGACGGCAGTTGCGCGCTCCGTGTAGAGAGTGGGGACCGTAGGTGTATATGATCTCTATTGAATCAAGGGTGTCTCCTTTGAAGTTTCTCGCCAGATAAGCTGCCATACACCGCTGCAATGTATAGAATTCTGCACAGAGGAGTCGCAGCATCTTCAACGCAGCGCTTGTATGAGGCGGCAGAAGGTGTGTTCGACCGGAGCCCCTAAATTATCTGGTGGTTATTGTGCTACTGGAGCGGTTCATAGGAGGTGCGACATTTAAATGACCGGTAATCTTGGCATCGGCTCAAATATTAACCGTTCTGGCGTAACACAGGCGAGTAAGTGAGCTTATTGATTCGAGAAATTAACCAAAGAAACTTGTCGTTCACCTTGGCATCGGTGCCTTCTCGCTGGACGACAGTACACTTAAGGGCCAGTTATTGATAAAGACACACTTGGTATTGCGTGCTCACCTCCCTCGTCATTTGTACTCACTTGTGTTGTTAGTTACGTACAGTGTCAACTTAGCGCAAGACTAGGTTGAGTGAACATGTACTAGCCCATCTAGTACTTTTACTCAAAGTTCGTTAGTTTTAGCGCTTCTCGTCTGCTGTATTGTGGCTAATGGCTAATATATTTTACATTGAGGTACGACAGCGGAATTCTACATGTTCTGAGATCTTTGTTATCTACGTTATCGCCGTTACTTGCACAACGTATTCGCACAGACACGTACTTTATTACTGCTTCTAACTGCAAAGTTGTCTTCCCAACATAACTACTAAGTATTGCAAGGAAACGCGCTTTACGGCTGCTCATTACGGTGTTTTCGAATTTTTGCCGCCGTATCGCATACTGTACCTAACTGTTAAGGAGCTTATAATGTTATAGTGCAGCTTCCATGTGTGCCTTCGTGCCAGAACACGCCCGATAGGTGCTGACGGTCGTAGACGATCGCTCCGCCGTGACGTCACGGAAATAAGCGAACCTTCTAATGTGACGCCTCCGCACAAATTCTTTATGAGGGATTGAAAATAGTGAATATGCGGCTGTATAGGTTTCCGGCAACTACAGCAAATGCTGCGTGCGAACAATGTATTGAGTAATGAAGAAGTTTATGTATGTACAGTATAACCCCGCTGATACGTTTTAGAAGAGAGTGTATAAAATAAACGTAAGAGCCGGAAAAGGCAAGGGCCGAGAAACAGGAAAAACTAAAAATTATATAGTGGTACAGAATTTTAATCCAATGCTTGCTCTTGAAAAAAAAAAAAACCTTATACTGTTACCTGCTTACGAGTGAAAAACAGCGCTAAAACGACGAGACAAGAAAGGACACGAGACCACGGCGCTTTTTTGACCTTTCTTGTCTCGTCTTTTTAGCGCTGTTGTTCACTCGTAATCATGAACCAGCCAGCCCAAATGCGCATCCTACTAACGTTGCCTGGTGCGTTTACTCATGCCCGAGCAGCACAAAAAGTTCTTGGAGCACCTGCAATGTCGTATCCTTTTAATAAATCTAGTGCCGGCACGGCCGACACCTGGTAAGCGATCACTTTTGGCGATACCTTCGCGAAATTGTCACCGGATACGTCCGACGGCACCACTATGGCTCGTCGTACACGGTCGAACGCCTTGCGAAAGTGAAAGTGCCCCCGAAAGCGATCGTTGAAGAAAATGATCCCTGATACACCATTTCCTAAACTTCAGAAGGGTGTTCTGAGGGGCCGGTTGGTACATAATGCAAGGGCGAACAGCGCAAGAACGAGACGAAGAAAAAGTGACCACACCACACTAAACTTCGTCACTGGATTGACCCACTCAGCCGCAATCTAGCTCACGGATCGATCCGTGGAGCTGCGAACGCTGTCATCCAGAGAAATGTAATCAACGTGTGCGATTATTTTGGCGCCAACCGTTGTAGGCGTGCAAGAACGTAGCACACGCGACACGGCCAGCGCGGCGAGTCCGACCGCCAACCGCGCGAACTCCTCCGACAAATAACGACGAAGAGCCCACGCCAATGCGACGGCGCAAACAAACACCAATCTAGAAGGCCTTACTATCGCGAATGCTGAAAGCAAGTCCAAAAAAACAATTTCGTCATACACGCCATCTTTGCAATACGGATCTCGAAGGCTATGCTTTTGTTCGTGCCAAACGAAAATACGTTATGCGTGTCGCTTGCGCCACTCATGCGGCTAATATTACGGTCAAGCAAGACCAAGCTGCGTGAAAAGTCAACATGGCCACTCCCTTCCGTGGTCGCTCGGCCTGCTCGGAACGTACTTCGCGACGTATCCTACGGGAACGGCCCCGCAGTTGCGACGTAACAGCGGGGGTTCCAGATACATTGGATGCTATGAGGGCTATGCCAGGACCGGTGAAAACGACGTAACAGCCGGGAAAACGCGGGAGTGATGAACGTAACAGGTATCTGCAAAATAGTTTTGAAGAATCGTCAAAGGGGACATTAAACCGGCATTTCAAGTTTCATAACAGTCAGAATCTGCGCCAACGTCGCGCTTGACGAGGAATGTGTGTGGTGGCTGACGGTATGCACATCACCGCGGGGGCACCGGGAGCTAATTCTGCACCTTATCGATTGCTTTTCGTAATATTAGCCGCATTATTCGACCAAAAAGATGGCAGCTTACAACGATTATGCAAGCGTATTTCACGTGCGAAGGAAAAGTTTTAGAAAATCGTGATAGACCATTAAATCTCTTAACGCTGTATCGCCTATTCATTAAACTCCCTGTTTTATGCGATTTCACTACCTTTTATAATTAGCGTAGTAATTACAGATATATTAAGGAAACGCAAGAGGTGCTCAACTTTTTCAGTGAAATAGTATGGCACGAGGACAGCGAAGCATAGTTATGAACTGAGCGTTGAAATATGCTAAGTGGCGTTACAAATATGATGCATCATTAGCATACGCAACTGCTTACCAAGCCCGTAGCCAGGGATTTTTTTCGGGGTGGGGGGCCCACTTGCTGAAAACCTTGATTATCTGAGAAAACCACCTATTTTCATTATTTACTTTTTGGCAAAACACCTGCTTCACCAAAATTTTGGAGGGGGGGTGCGAGCACCTAGGCCTCCCCCCTCTGACTACTTACTGATGGTTGGATGCACACGAACATGTTACACGGCGGTAACCTATAGACTACTTTAGGGATGGCTTTCGGTGCCTCCATGTTGGGCTGTGAACCTTGCCATTTTTTATCTTGAACAAAGAAACGAACAGCGCTACGGTGGGCGTATACACATGTAAAAGT
Organism: Rhipicephalus sanguineus; assembly: GCF_013339695.2. Taxonomy (NCBI): domain Eukaryota; kingdom Metazoa; phylum Arthropoda; class Arachnida; order Ixodida; family Ixodidae; genus Rhipicephalus; species Rhipicephalus sanguineus. Next base: position 75,238,964 of record NC_051177.1, on the reverse strand, counting down.
ATGGGTTGGTGCATCCGGCGTTTCCTGACCTTATCAGTTCATGTCACGAGGTACAAAAGCACGAAAACATTCGTTTAGCAGCCCAAGGTGGCGGCGCCCATATGTCTTACGTAAAATAGTCTATAGCAGTTAGTGAGGGAGCCAATCCGCAGATGCCGGCAAGGCGCTTCATTAGACATCGTCGCGAGAGAGGCATTCACCGGTAAAATTTATATTGTTCCGGTGTAAAGGCAATTTTTCATGGCGACCCATCTGCTGCGAAAAACGATGCTCTGACAACAAGTCGTAATTTGATGAGAAATTCGCGATAAAAGAGCCATCGCCTCTATGTCCGAAACTTAAATTTTGGTCCAGGCTCTATATACACATGCGGATTTCAGTGGGCAGGGGTGTATATATATATATATATATATATATATATATATATATATATATATATATATATATATATATACGAAGAAGCTTTTCCAATGGGCCAAACGTACTTCGGAAGAGAAAAGACACAAATAAGCGGTTATCTTAATGTTATTTACCAACGGTTTCGACTGGAGGACCGGTCTTCGTCATGGCTTATGAGCTCATAAGCCCTGATGAAGACCGGTCCTCCGGTCGAAACCGTTGGTAAATAAAATTAAAATAACCGCTTAGTTGTTAGTTGTGTCTTTTCTCTCTCTCTCTCTACACACACACACACACACACATATATATATATATATATATATATATATATATATATATATATATATATATATATATATATATATATATATATATATATATATATATATATATATATCAGAAAAAGCCAAGAAAGCATTGAATATCTCACAATAAGGCGTAGTAATTGTGGCACTCACTGCATACCTATATAGATAGTAGCGACAAATCACGACGTGCGCAACAAGTGAATGCGATTTCAAGCCCGCAAGTTCGCGACGTCATCAAACAATTTTTATCTTTCATACAGCGGTGCCACCTATCAGGGGAAACTTTACTTTCTATTGGGACACCACCGGAAAGGGGGCAAGAAAGGAAGGGGAAGCGCTCGATAGATGCGCTGACTTGACATGCGATACGACGCAGCTGAAATAAATCTAAACAACGAAAACCAAAGTTTCAGTTTGTTTCTTTTCCGAGTCGAAGCATAATCCAACAGCTCGGGCTTACATCTTGGCAAGGCGGTGACGAAAGCCGGAAGAGCGAATCCAGAGGTAGGGAAAGGGAAAAAGGGGGGAAGGGGATGGTGCATAGGGTGAAACGGGAAAAAGGGAAGAATACTGCCGGAAAATACCGCACGGTGTGAGGAAAAAGTGACGCGTATTGGCGCCCTAATGGCGACTAACGGCAGTTTGATAGTGTGGGCTCGCAAGCCGCCAACTTGATGCAGATGGCGTCGGCCATCTTTGCCCCATTAGAGCGTCGCTGTCCGCCGCTTAATGCGACTTTGATGGCCGTTGTCGAGTCACGTGATGCGCCGCAAGGAGCGCCACCTCGCGCCAGCCACGTGGCCTCACTGACTCTTGTTTTCCTCGCCGCTTACTTTATACACATCTTTCTTGCGCATAGCTTCTGCGTGCAAAGAAGTAGCCGCTTGTGTACCGCCTCCTTGCGATCTTTTTTGCTTTGGGACCATGGCTTTGCGAGCATTAGCTAGGTGAACGTTAGACACCATCTTTTACCGTTGTTTATTTGCGATTCTTCCGATTGTTGATTTTGTACTCTCGTTCGTATAAACATGCGGGCTGTCCGTCCCGTCTCGGGGCGCGCTGTAGCAGCGGGTTTTGCATGTATGCATGAGACGGTTGTCGATTCCTCGATGCGGGCGCTGTTTGATATGGCGCGCGTAATAAGATGTCAAAAAAAAAAAAGCAAGGGCGTTAATGACGTTGGTCCCGAGTAGAAGGCAGACTTTGAAATTGCCTTAAAATAGCGCTCAAATTGAGAGTAATCTTGGCTGTCAACTTTTTAATCACTTTACGTCGCGAGGCGTACAGTGTAAGAACACTGTCTGCAGGACGCGTTCCGAGAGTGAGAGAAGTTGGGTTTAAGTGAACTGCGATCTGACAAAGACTGATATCAAAACCGCGAAAAGATGCGTCTACACACGGTACATGAAAGAGGTGGCTGTAATTTCTAGAGTGCGTGCGCATAAAAATTCCTAATCTTCATGGAGATATATGATCAAAAGGTATTCGCGTCTGCTGCGACTGAACAACAAAAGTTGTACCTGCGAGAAGCTGAAAAATAATTGTTTCAACTTGCGATTTCTAAATAAGCACCGAAATGTTATTGCACAATTGTTTTGGCATAGCGTACAGTAAAGTAATATGCGGAGGACACATCGGACGTAGAGGTGTTCCACCGAATGATTGGATGGTCGCCCTGGTGGATTGTGCTGCATGAATGGCTTTCAATTTCCTATACTGGTTGCAGAACATAGTCACATGAGAGACCTTGAGCAGAGTATAACGTTGGGACGTTGGGGGCACAGTTTAATGCAAGATTATTTGCGCAAATTTTTCGTTAATACATGAGAGATCGCACGCTTGGCATAATCTGTAAGTTTATATTCTGCAGACCGGCAGCAGAAAGTAAGAAGCTGATCACAGGCCCGTAGATACTGGGGAAAAAAATTTCCTGCTTTTACGTTTCTATTCTTTGTCTCGTATTATGCGAAATAGACTGCCTTTCTTTCGTCTCCATGTTTCTTTTTTTTTTTGTTATGGAGGTGACTCGTAGACGCGTGGTAAAGAACAGCTTAACTATCATGAATATCGAATTTATGTGACGTTATTCCTTCTAATCGTAATCTAAACGATAACCATTTCCAATTTTAGCACAATGTCAGTGAGACGATTGTACTGAATTACTGTTCGCCTTCTCGTTGACATAGACCATATATCTTAATTCACGAAATATTTAAAGAAAGGATTTTAATTGAAGAGAAAACAGCACACACACACAAAACCGAAACTATATATCAGTCAGCCAAAAGGTTGCTTCTGGTGTTATCACGGGAGTGTTCAAGAAAGCGCGCGCACGTCGGCGCCTTATCGCATTCCGATCGCGGCATTTCTAACCCCACGCTATGTCGAGCCCCGGGTGGGTATACCCCTACGCCTTCTGGTGCAGCTTTTCGACCAATCGATGTATTGATGAGGCGCCCGCACAGGGCGCGTCGTTTATATATACGGGCCTTTTCGCGGGAGAGAACACCCTCATATGCATGCGCATCCTGAAAAGCGGCTGGCCTAGTCGCTTTACCCGGCATCGCCCACAGCCGTGTGATGCTTCGGAGGCATGAGGATGGAAATGTGCTCCGACCGGAAAAGGATCGCATCTTGCTGCTCTTTCAGGGACCTCTCTTGTCCCTATGGGGGAGTTGGCGCGGATGTCCGGAGGACCTGGGGATCTTGCCTTCGCGTGCTTGTTTTGCTTTGCTTGCTCACGTGCTCGTCGGGGACAGCCCTTTTCGGGGTCGGCTGCAGGCGACACGGCCGTCATCTGCCACGCTCATCGCGTGTTATGTTATGACGAGTCGCATTCGGATGTCCGCGCTCGCGTGGGTGCCCGCATACCTTTGCGCATGTTTGCGGGCTCGCGTTGTCCACTTGCTTGTCTTCGTTTGAGCGCGCGCTTGAGTTAGTGTACATGTTCGTGTAAGCTCGAGCATGCACCCTTCTCTTGGTTGTCGCCTTCCTTTCTTGTTCCGTTCGCTTATAATTATTGTTTGTTTCATTTCCTGTCTGCATAATCTGTGGTATGACTGGGAAGTTATAGAAATCTGTTGAATCAACCGTGACTTCTGTATAGCAGTATTATTCGATGGATCTTTATCGTAGTCTAATTGGTTTCAGAAGAACAATATGAGGAGGAGGATGAGAAGTATACTGCTCAATAATGAGACAGTAAGATTTCTTTTTGAGCAAAAAGCACAGGAATACATGAAAAGCACACAGAGACTTGCCTCTAAGGACACCCTGACGAACATGAAGTACCACGATAATGGCAACGGATATGGCGTAGAAGTGAGATGTTGCTGACACCACGGTATTCTTATCACCCCGCCACACACGCACACACACACACACACACACACACACACACACACACACACACACACACACACACACACACACACACACACACACACACACACACACACACACACACACACACACACACACACACACACACACACACACACACACACACACACACACACACGCGCGCGCACACACCCACACAGAGAGAGAGAGAGAGAGAGAGAGAGAGAGAAAGAGAGGGATCTGATTCCGACAACCGAAGAGACTGTGTACGGTATGATTTCATGGTGTTGGAAACAGCACTGGACATCTAGAGAAACTATGACAATATCCTTGTCCTGCGTGAATATAATTCGTTAGAGCTGTTCTGGTATAGTTTGCGTCATGCGAAATTGCCACGCACTGTTTTTCTTCTATTAAGTAAACGATGAAAAAGCACGACGAAAAAAAAAATAGACTACAATGTACCTCTTTATATATTGGTGTAAAATTGGTCAGAATTTAAGAACGCAGCTTACTTCGTCCTAACTTAAACAGAATACGTATGTACGAGTTTTATTTGGGTCACAGCAGTAATAAACTGACATGAATTCGCTAAAACGCTGAAACAGCAGAATGACATTTGTTTGACGAATAATGATTTACTAAACGTTTTCTTTTTGCACCATTCCGCTGACTTTTCAAAAAACAGAGAGCCTGTGCGTGCACAGGCTCCTGCGTCACGCTGCACCAGCTTTTTAGCGCAGAAAAAAAAAAACGAAACGAAATGGAAAGGCTAGTGTGCCTGTCGATATATATGCGGTCTCAAACGGATGCTCGCGCTAGCATTAGCATTCGTATGTATACATCTCAGTGCGCGGCTGCCGTTCATATGGAAATATCCGCGGCGGCGAACGCGCAACTCCGTTTCAAGAAGGCAGCGGGCGCAGTTCGTTAGACGCAGCAATTTCAGAGACGAGTAAGAACCAGCAGAGCACATAGAAAAGGAGTCTCAAAAGAGGCGGTCGTATATACAGGAAGGAGCTGCGCGCCATCCAGGATCGTCAACTGTCTGCGCGCGCATGCTGGGATGCTGCACCTGTCACCGCACCGGTAGGATCGAATGCACCGTCTGTGAAAAGAACTCTAACGGGCCTCGCGTTTTCGCATAAAAGGCGTTCTCGTCTTCGCTTCGAGGCATGCATGAGCACCCAGTGAAAAGGAGGCTGAACGGATGGCAAGGAAACGGGAGAAAAGTGAGAGCTCTGATGTATATATTGGCAGAGGGCGAAATTCTGAACGAATGATATAGTGTGCGTTCTTGTTGTGAAGCAGCGAGGAGCTTTAGGAAATGCTCGGAAATGAGAGAATGCAAGAAGAGGGCAGGAAAGGGGTGTAGACAATGAGTGGGGCAACAGCCACGTCTCCAATTGCCCTTCCCCTTTCCGATATTTATTTGTACCCGGAATTGTTGGCATAAAAAATGACGTGCGACAACATCCGCCTGCCTATCCCCGCCCCCTTTTCATTACAGGTTGATGAAAATAATGTATGGCAGTGGCTACGCCACTGTCAGGAACTATTTTGTTATGAATTCCTCGCAGGGGCTACGCCAATGCCAGGGATTAACTAGGCATGCCTAGTTGCAGTGGCTACGCCATTGCAGCCAGGCATGCGTGTTGCTCCATCCTCTATATAGTACGCCGAGGCAAAGGGTAAAGTGATGAACAGCAAACAAGGAACGAAGAATGCCAGAGAGGGAGAGAGAGAGTAATCAAATGAAGAACGCACAGAATTTAGGCAGTAGAGTGTATGGTTGACTACCCTACGCTTTGGGCAACTGAAATATCACGCTGAGAGACGGGGAGATAGTAAACATGTGCACGCGTGCCCGGACAACTCTTGAAAATCACTCGCACAAAGCTATCGTGTTCAGAAAGCACGCAAGCGCTTTCACTGCCATCTAAGCCGGTCATCATCTAGTCGCATGAGTGCTTTGGACATTGATTGCATTTGTGTGTGAGTATAGAAGTGTCAGTATAGATGGTCGATGTTTTCCTCGCAGGCGGGTAAACTTCACATGCGGGACTGTCAGCCGTTTCAGTTATAGAGGTGAATGATTTCTCGCGAAAGCGACTCCCAACCACAACAGACACAGAAGCGGTGCCTCGCATCGGTGAGTGAGTGAGTGAGTGAGTGAGTGAGTGAGTGAGTGAGTGAGTGAGTGAGTGAGTGAGTGAGTGAGTGAGTGAGTGAGTGAGTGAGTGAGTGAGTGAGTGAGTGAGTGAGTGAGTGAGTTTCAGAGCATGTTGTAGTATATGCGGTAAGGTGAGATTCATGTGTTTGTGCTGTTCCGCTCGGCTATCAATAGCGTGTATTGATAGTCGCCCCGATGGCGAAGTTGATTTTGCATAGTTTGTTCTTAAGCGGAAGCGGGAAATTACGGGTCTTCAGCATCCACGCGCATATACATCGTGTCGGCGCCATCGGTCCTTGTGATACCGTGATAGTGACTGAGTAACTAGAGAAAAAACAACCTCATGACGGTTCTTTTTTTTGTTTGTTTGATAGGCGGTTGAGATCCACGATTTCCTGCGTTAATTCGTCGTCTGACACACACCGAAGGAACGACTGCATACCGTTTATTACCGATCTTGAGCCGCAGAGGTCTTCCTGTGTGTGGGAGGAGAAAAAAGAAAAACAAAAAGGCATATACGGAGGTGAAAGGGGTCTCCGTAATTAGTATATGGACGTACGCTGTGTGTAGCCCCGCGTGTGCAATGTATGTACTGCATAAAAAAGAATGGAAGCTGATCTATCCTAGGCCGTTGTGTAAATCACACAGGGGTTAATAGAAGTTCTCTTGAGTATATATATTGGTAAGGAAGGAATATAGGACCTCTCTTGTTATTGGTGGATGGAATGCTCGCATCTGCTGTGCGTAAATGTGTCTGCGTGTTTTTCTGCGTACAAATATAGCAGTGCCGATAAGTTGGAGCCTATGATTACATAGAAGTCTTTTTTTTTTCAGAGTGTTTATCATTTTGCTTAAGCTCCTGAGCTTCTAAACAAGCGGAACCAAATGGATGAACTGAAACTGAACTATAACACAGGAACACGGGGCGAAGAGTGGAACCTCGTTATAACGAACACTGATATAGCGAATTGTCGTTTATAGCGAACAAAATACGAACTTTGGTTGGTCAATGATTGTCGCAATGTGGTCTGTTGGTATTGCGCGATACTTGGTTGGTCACGCTTGATTTCGTTATTCTTTTTATAACGACATCAACACCGCCAGAGCTGCCGCAATATAGGCTATAACAAAGAAATATTTGATACGTGCGAAGCTCAAAACTAACGGTGTCATAAAAAGCAGAAAAAGCGTTGAAAGACAACTCACAACCACATTTTTGTCTAAAATGTGGCCCTGACATAAAAAAAAAATGGTTTAGAATGCAGTTAAATATGTTGCGGAAGTTTTGGCGAAAATAAGTAGTGCGGACGCCACGGAGATGGCCAGGAAACTGAGAAGCTGCTTGGAGAAACACCCGACGACTAAAACTGTTGAAGTAGAAAACGCCCTCTTTCGCGTAGACATTGCGGAAGACTTCAATCTACGCAGTGCACGCGCTTTTGTATTTAGTATTTCTGCGCGAGTCAGATTGCCTGTTTGTTAGAGCATATTTTTATTATACTCTAACATCCAGTTCTCGTTGACGAATATCGGAGATCGAATAAAGAATATCGAAGAAACGAACTAATTTATGGTCCCGATGCGCTACTTCGTTATTATGAAGGCCGAATGCATTGAGAGAAAGTCACGCGTTAATGCAACCAGCATTTCAATATGCTCACTAGATTATCGAACCCAGCTTAAGATGCGTTCACAAAAACAGTGATTGATGTGTGAGCTATGCTGTGTGTATTGATGCACCGCAAGGAAGTTTGTTACTTATTGAATAACTTACAGCGCACCGAGAACAGTGAAACTGTCGATAGTGGTTTCTTTGGGCAGTATGTATATTACAATCGGTATGCAACGAATTATGATCTCTCTTCAGCATTTCACTTTTATATTTTCACCCATCTTTTGTGCTCTTCGTTGTCACTTGAGTTCCCAGTGTTTAACTGCGAATGGTTCTATTAATCAGTTCTAATATATATATATATATATATATATATATATATATATATATATATATATATATATATATATATATATATATATATATATATATATATATATATATATATATATATATATATATATATATATATATATATATATATATATATATATAACTCGCTACAGTGATGTACCGCCGGCGTACAGTGCGAAGCTTTTGCACCTTATGCCTAGCTTCCATTTCCATCCATGTCAGGCCTAAGTGAACCTGTATAGTTGGCCGTGAGGACAGCACCGATGATCCATTTCTCCTGTATAGGTTCGGTGGCTCCTTTTTCAGTCTGGGTTAAAGAACTCTTAAATAGACCTAGGATGTCACGACCCGGACCACCCAGACGGTCTTTTATACTCCTTGAATATTGAGTACACTGTAGCAGCGGGGGCAGTCTGTTGTCACTGCAGAGGTGAAATCTTTCGCGCGGAAGGCGATTGCCAACTTCTTCTCTTCCTTGCCCCCCTCTTCTTCCTCGCCTGCCATACGGTCATGCCACTGGTGAAGAGAACTTTCCCCCTCAGACTGCGGGACACCTGCGTAATAAAAAAAGAAGAGAAAAAGCAACATCAAGAGATCCCTAAACGCCGGCTCTCGGTCGTCTTTTCGGTGTACTCGGCACCTTCACCCCGCCCTGTTGAAACGTCATCCCCGCTCACTGAATGCGCTTATTTGACCCTGCACACCCCTCCTCCGTTCTGGTTCCATGTCCACCCCCTGCCTTTTCGTGACCATTTCAGCGTGACCCTTCAACGTCGGTGAGGAGTCGCACCCTGTGGTCGCGAGTGCGCCTGACTGCTGTCGTTTTTGAGTGACAGCCGGGCCCGCGCTAGCGGTGCGCCGCCTGCCGTGACATTGAGCCCGCCGTTATGTTTGTTGTCGCCTGTCGCGGTGACGAAAGTGGGTCGTCCAATGCGTCGCGCACCTTGTGTTGACCCGGCTGAAGAGTGTGTGTCCGTTTGCTCTCTTTTGAATGCAGTGTTTTGAGAAGCTCGCTTTCACGCGTATTGTACGCTGCCACGTATAACAAAGAGGATTGTATCGCTGTATTTCACCCGCGTCGTTAATTCCTCTTAAGACTTATCTGCTCATGCGCACTCATGCGCACTGAAGCGTTTAGGCATCGATTTGTTTGCGCAGTTGCATATAAGAACCCTGCCGCTGAATATGTATATAATCGACTGGCGAATCCTCAAGCTCCTTGTTATATTTTGGTAGCGCGCAAACATTTGGCTTGAAGGTCCAAGTATCTTCGGCAAAGTCATTACCAGAATTCTTAAGCTACTACTCGAGAACTACAAATGTTGATGCTCACACAAAGAAAATATTATAAATGCCTTAGCGTGTGACACTGTCAACTGCAGTAATGTAACATTAGATCGTGATGAACACGTTATTGAGCATCAGGTCAGAAAAGGGCGTTTGTTGTAGGCGACACAAAATCGACGGCCGCCGTACAGGCAGATGTGAGATTTGAGTTATCTGAACCCGATGCTCGTTTCTTGATTGATCGATGATAGACGGTATCTGTATGAATTATTCAGATGAGTGTTTAGCCACAAGTGTACGTGTAAGTCACAAAAACGTGTTCTTCACAAATGTATTCTTCGTGTTGTTTTATCGCACGTATTCTCGATTTTACGCAAAACCGTTTGTTATGTATGAAAGTCAATTTTATCTAGAAAATTGACGAATCCTACCCGTGCGGGATAGGGTGGTGATATGAGATGGTGGAGTGTAAGGTCGTAAGGATTAAATGCAAGCTGTCTGCTACGAAGAAAGCAAAGAGACAGGTTAACACCATTGTTTCACGACCGTGCAGTGTCCTGTGTGTACAGTCCTTACCTCATTAGTAATTAACTGTGGGAACTTACTTTTACTTTTGGTATTTTTGGCGATCCGGTTCTGCGACGGTGCTTCATCAACAGTGGAAATATAAGAGAATGCAGTATACAGTATAAGAATCTTGTTATCGTTATTTCTTTTCATATGGTTATTGTAGTTCTATCGTATTAAACTATCCTAATTTATGCGGAAAGGCCTACCGTCATAGATTGCTGTTGTCTCGCTGACATATAGTATCCTACCCGGCCTTGCTCATTTAAGTACATATATCGTTTCAAAGACGTAGTATATAGTGTATAAGCTGATTCTGAGCTTCTCTAAAGCTTCCCGTTTAAAATAGTATACATGATCTATTTGAGGAAACACGGGGATGATGAGAATCTTCCAGTCGTAATTATTTAATTAGATGGATTGTTCAGAGCCCAGAGACTGTGTTCATAAACGCTGGTGTATAGCATGAATGCAAAGGAAAAAAAAAAAAAACAAGTCAGAATGCATCAGTGGCCCGCATAAATTGCTGAGCTTAAAGAAACCTCAGTGTTAGAGGATACAGTGAAGCCAACGTACGATGAAAACTGTCTAAATGTAATTATTTTGTGATGATAAGATTATGCAGCCGTCTTCATTCAGGTCAGAATAAAACATTTGTGCGTGGCCCAGCCCAATCACATGCGACGTTTGGAGATGATTTCGGTATTTCACATTTATTTATACAAAATACGTCGTCACCACCTATTGCCAACAGGAAACCACCGTGCCCATCTTTACCACGCGAAAACATCTGCGAATTAACCTGTTGTTCCTCATATACATTAATGATATTGTAGATGACATGCAGTCCCCCATTAAACTTTTTGCAGA